>NW_008705591.1:400561-411900 GCF_000186865.1 Aureococcus anophagefferens
ACTACAGTTTATGTTCATTTCAAAATAGAGGATAACTGATCAGGATCGCACAATGGGCATAGAACACAGTTCCCCACTTTCCCACGGCAATGACATTGCGCCTCGTGAGCTGGGAGATCTTGTAGGAAAGGGGTTATGCACACTGCTCGACTTTGCTAACGACTCCCCGCCCCCCCCCCCCCGAGTCGATAGCGCGGAGTTGGATGAAGAAGGATACTGTAGCACAGCACTTTCGCTTTCAACGCTAAATAAATTTGAAATTGCATTACTTATGAGCTCAAATTTGCTAGAAGAGAAGCTTGCAAATTGTTGCTTTGATGATGCTTTTGTCAATACAATAAACAGACGAATATGTGTGTTGAAGTCTGCTTACCAAATCATGTTGCAAGCAGAAGACACCGCGTTGTCGAAACAAATCGCATTGCAAATCTCGGAAACATCAATGGTTTATCCGCGAGCATTGGCAGAAATGCAGCTTGGAGTGGAAGCTGTGTACTCACTTTTGGCGTACACATCAACTTTTGCACTTTCCATGGACAGGCGCTTCCTCGATGAATTAGCACCGTTACTTCGCAGTCTGAAGCCGCTGCAACTAAAGTCAGGCGATCACCGAATTGCCACCGAGGTGGTTCAGACATATACTTCGAAGAGGTCAAACATGGTAGTCGATTCGCTTCGTGATTCTCTGTATCATGTGGTGTTAACGGATGCAAATGATATGCGCATTCGTTCGAATGCTACAGATGCATTAATCAGTCTGACTTCAGCTCGCGGGCGCATGAGTGATATGCTGGTTGTTGTTCATTTGTTGCTAAGAGCAGGTACGTGTTTCACAGATTGCAGCGTCAGGAAAGTTGCCATCCCGGATATTGAAACTGGTCCACGAAAGTAAGTACAAGATAGCATCAATCATTCCACACTGAGCTGTTGCCTGTGTAGAAAAATGAATACCTGCAAGGGTAAACCTCGACGACATGCTCATGCTCCAATCGATGAATCATCCCAGAAACAGCAAGGCGTTCATCTCGTCGATACGTATGTCAAAAACAAAGACAAACCGACTAATTTAGTGCCGGGAGAATATCTAATATGTAGTTATGCAGCTGAATCTGCTCTGCGTCTGTGCAGAGTCTTGGATCACGAAAAGGGCAAAATTTTGGATAAGAGCCGTTTGATTGAACTTTGGTCGTGCGGGCAGAATTCATATGGGGAATTATGTCATGGTGACACGACGTCAAGGCAGAAGCCCTGTAATGTCCACTTCAATGACAGTATCGATGTTTCCAAGATTGCCACGGGTACGTTTGTCCCTGTCTCAGACAATGCTTATCTTTGATCAGGAAACGAGCACACCATTGTCCTCGCCAAAAGTGGCAAGGTATACAGCTGTGGGTACAACGCAAGTGGTCAATGTGGGAGGGTTCGTAGTCTCAGTCATGCTCTCGCATCAGCCTCTCCTGCACAGGGCAAGGCAGGGCAACCAGCTATTCTAACTTCACTTGATTTACTGGTTTCAGAGCCAGTAAGCCAAATACACGCATACAATGGATGTGAGCACACGCTCATAGTGACAAGGAGCGGGCGCCTAGTTTCGTTTGGCTACAATGGCTTCGGGCAGCTAGGCGGTGGCGGCAACAAACGACGATATTCTCCTCAAAATATCCGCGGGATGGGTAATACTCGCGTCCTCACGCTGTCTTGCAGTTACTACCACACAATTGTGGCCTGTGTTGAAAACCGGACTTTTTCTTTTGGTCGCAACAATTACGGTCAGCTTGGCCATGGCGATCTGTTTGACAAGGAAACTGCTCACGAAGTAAAAAGCTTGCGGGGAATGCTTATGACTACGCTGGCTTGCGGCCAATATCACACATGTGCCGGTGCAAGCAGTGGCCGTGTAAATACCAGTGCTGTGTTGTTGTTTTGTTACTGACTCTGATTGTGTACAAAGGTATTTGCCTGTGGTAGAAATGATCATGGACAGCTGGGTCTTGATTGTGCGCATGCTAGTATTAGCTGTATGTTCCAAGTGCATGGAGATGTAGCTGCTATGCAAGTTACGTGTGGGTACTATCACACCGTTATACTCTCGCCGGATAGGCAGGTATATTCGTTCGGTAGAAACAACTATGGTCAGCTTGGTCTCGGTAACATCAAAGATTGTGTATTTGGTCTAAAATCTGTGGTTGATGGTGCATCACTTGAAATCGAGATCGTGTCGGCGGGTTGCTATCACACGGTCCTTGTTGGCACTTCTGGGATGATACATGTCTTTGGACGGAACAATCATGGGCAACTGGGCACTGGCGATCTGGTTGACAGACACTCACCTCATTCGATTGACCTTTTCCTAGGAAAACAAGTTCTCATGGTTGCCGCTGGATTCTATCACACTCTTCTCCTCATCGGCCAGTCCCAAGATGAGTACAACTCCCCCGCACGCGCATTTGAGTATCCGACATACTCAGCCTCGTCTATTTTAGCCCAGTCTCATTTGGTTCAAATAACTCAGGATTGCACGAGGACCGCACTAGATGATGCTGAAGTAGCTGCGTTCATCCTAGCACACTTAGACCTGCGGGCGTCCATCCCTGGAGCTTTGGAGATTTCACATGCATCTGCGGCTTCAGAACAGCCACCGGAGACATTCCAGCTGTTGCTCGGATTGCTCGTCTGGCTTTATGGAGTATCGAATTCAGCAAGTCAACTAGGGAACAAGACACAGTTAAGTATTCAAGAGGCACCGTACATGTTCATCGCAACTCTTAGGATTCTTCGAGCTACCATTGAAGTTTTTTTACAATCTAGACAGGCGCAATCTAGTCTAGACAGGCGCAATCTAGATGGATTTCGACTGCACCAACCGCGAGCTGATGATTACGCACGATGGGTAAAGAATGCGAACGCAGCAAGTCAACAAGATCGAATTTCAATGCCACATGCAGCCTTGTACGATTGCTATAAATCCAACCTATACGACTTCGGCGTTACCTTGGGAGGGAGAATAGCATGCGACAATCGCAAGCTCGCGTGTGGAAGTTCCCAACAAGCCCGTCTGTCAGAGGTGGTATGCTGCTTGCAACATCAGATACTTATATTGCTACAGTCACCATTTGACTTTGAGATGGGAGTGAGTAATATACAACGAGAATCGGCTGGCGTTCTAATAGAGGGTTTAGACGTATTCTACCCATGCTGGGACAGCCAAATACGTTTAATTTCAGAACTCCTTGTAGTACATGATTTTTCAGTCGTGTATTCCTCCAAGCATGGATCTGTCCCACTGTCAGGAAAGCGTGCCGCTCGTCATTTGTTACTTAACCAACTTCTGGAACGCTTCTCCAAAGATGCCATCGCATCCTGTTTCGTCAGGTCAGCAGCCTTCGATGTAGATATTCGGATGTCCGGAGCCTCAAGGGAGAATGAATTCCATAGAATACACCCACTTTCGAATTCAGCAAAAACGCTGTTGGGACTGAGTCGACTTCTGATCAAACACCTCGCCTTCCATGACCTAGGAAAGTTCGATTTGACCGAAGGAACTGACGTGCAGGTACATGCTCTATTGAAAAGTGCCATGCTGGCTATTCAAAAGCATCTGTTCTACTGGGCTGCACGCTCGGCTGAGGTGTTCGAACCTCCGATCCCAGAAGGTTCGATGTCGATACTTCATTTTGCATGCGCTTCTTTATTCTCCCGGGCTCAAGCATCTGAAGGGTTGCAGTGCTTGCGCTGCTTCTGTCGTTTGGTCTTAACGCAAAGTTGTACATTTTTCCACAAGAACCCGATTCTCTTACCAGGCCCTCTATCACTGTTTGAGAAACTTGACATGAGCCAGACTAATTCAGTCGATTCTCATCTTGACATGAATATCCTGCCCTTTCAGTGTGTTGCGCTTGTGCATAATTCATCAGTTGGTATTCTTCTCCGTCATGTATTGAATGGGCTTTTGGCTTTCGCACAGCGCCCCACAGTGGCGAACGACCTGCTTGGTCCTATTACTTGCCTATCTCAGCTGCTCAACGCATCGTGGCAGCGATCACCCGATAGTATTTCATACTCAAATAACGATTCAAACTCCGGTCAGTCTCGATCATGGTTTGAGGATTTGGCTAGCACAGCCGCGATGCTAGCTGGGAGTCTTGCTGCGGCTCTTATGTCACATCAGGTACCTCAGCACGTATCTCATCATCCAGCGGTGGCGAGCTTGTTGAGGGGGGGGTTCAAATCCAACTGGATGTGCGTCTTGATCCAGCAGCGAATATTACCCAGCACGATGCTTGCTGTCAATTCAGAAGCGACAAAGCATACCTCAGTGAGAGGAAAAGCGCACGTTCCCTGCATCTATTTGAATTCGACCAAAGAAAAGATCACAGATAGTTTCATTGCCGGCGATGGGATTGGTCACCGATTCTGCCGGTGGCTTAGGAAATCTTATTGTAACTTTGACCCTTCATACTTCGTCCTTACGAAACAGGCAATTAAACGAGGGCTATATCCCACCATTTGGGACATTGAGCGGGCTATTGCGGTGTTGTTGTTCAAGCACAATTACTGCGAAGCGCAGTTGTGCCTGTATGCGAGCCGCTCGTGCAATATTGTTACCTTGCGAGCAGCACCCCGTCGCTTCCTATTTCTTTGGAGTGGGGTGGCTCGTATAACTACCTGGCTGTGGCATCACAAAAGTGCCCTCTGCGCATCACAATCAGATGGGTGTGACAGATTTCTCTTCGCAAATGCTTTGGCCCATGTGCTTGTGTTATTGTCATTTAGGAGCCCCGAGCATGTATTTGGCGCATTAACTGAAGCCCCATTGAAGTTTTCTATTTATCATGCGCCGCCAAATACGGGTGCTGACTTGTCACGCGGGGTGTGTGTCAAATGGAGGCGCGCTATAGCGCAGATAAGAGCAACAATCCGATGGAGACATTCTTGTGCCAAGAAAATACGAGTTTTTGTATTCATGCGAACCGACTCCAATTTCAGCTTGAGAGTGGTACAACACCTTCAAACAAGTCTTGCATCTGCTAATAGTCCCGGGATTGTGCAAGATGCTGTTAACACTTATCACTGCACTGCAATGCGGCGAGACGGTACGCTCGCGCTTAGTGCACTTGCCTCGTCCCTTACTATGCCTCGCCTGCTAATTTCCTCTTTGTATTCTCTGAGTGACCTGTTTAAAAAGCCCAACTCGCTAAACTTGCCTGTCAGATCGTTTGATGCAACTGTGCTGTCTTGCAGAGAATCTCTCTATCGTGTTTGTGCTGATCTGTGGTGCCAGCTATGCATTTTGATGCAACATCGGGTTGATAACGTACGCAAGGGTAGCCCTTCATCTCTAGAAATTCATTTGATTCTACTTCTGATAGCTGCGTTTGGGCAGGCATCTACCTTCACAGACCTCAATCACCTATCTGATATCAAAGTCATTCACGTGCTACACAACCTGCTGTTGTCTCTGAACGACGCGGGCTCACGGCTAAAATCGGCTGACGAACATGTATTCCCTAACAGTCTTGATGTCAGTCATGCAAAAAAATATGTACAAAGATCATTCCATGCGGTCTGGGCACTGCTACGGAACTTTGGAGCTTCGTATACGTGGTCAGCAGCAATGCTCGAGGAAGAGGGCGGGGTTGAATGTCCCTCAGAACATCCGTTTATTCAAGCCAGGACTGAAGTGACAGCTGGACTCTTTCGTGTATACAAGGATGTCGGTTGGAGGTCGCTTGCTAAGCTACAAGCCGCTAATGTCATCGACTTGAAACTCAATGGGTCGACAACGTCACAGCTGGACAGCAACTTGAGTGTAATGACGAGTCACTCGAGGCGTTGCCAGGAGATGATTTCGACTCCGATGCGACTTGTGAGCCCAGATAGTGGGATTCGAATTGGGTCAGAGAACATCATTACTAATCCCAGAGGAAGCGATCTTTCATTTACTCTCTGGCTTTATGTGCTTCAGAATCCTACTGGATATGATAGAGCGGTGTTGCTACGCGGGACAAGAACAACATGTAGGCCTATCCTTCTAATTCGGGACAATGACATGCGGTTGGAAGTCAGATTCACCAGCAGCAGCTCATTTGAGATGGAACGGTTTACATCCAAAGACCGCATTCCTCTCTCACAGTGGGTACACATAGGCATAGTCGTCGAAGGTATTAAAGTGAGGCTCTATCTGAACGGTATGCTTGACAATCAACATATGTGCAGCTCGAAAATACCAGAAACGGAGTTACTCCCGGTTTACATCGGCTGTCTGCCCCATGCGACTGGATGTACATTTGAAGGCATAAATGGAAGTGTGGATGGATATATTGCTCGCTTGCGTTTTTACACGCGGGCGCTATCTCCCATTCACTTGCGGATAGTCTGTGACCAGGGCCCCCCCGGCACTTTCCAGGCAGGAGACTGTTGGTGCTATCAACTCTCTGCAGTGCTCTTAACAAGCGCGAATGCTCTGTTGTGTCGTCTTCTAATGTGTGATTTAGCCTGGTTTGACTTATTCTTGGCGATGATTAATCGAGGCACCCCAAGGATCCAACAGGCTGCGGTCCGTACGCTCCGAATGATTATGCAAGACATTGAACCCGCTAAGCTTGACACTTCCATCGCACAACCTACTCCATCGCTCTCGATGTTAGAGGAGCTATTTAGACTTGTCGGTAGGTCGCTGTTCCAGAACGGCAAATATCAAAGAGAGGCTTGTGTGACTAAAGTATGTCATGATGATAGTGACGCGCTTCTCGGCTCGCCGTTGGTTGCCACTGAGGTAATTACTTTGTTTCGCTTTCTTTGGACAAATCCACGTTGGGATTCACGCATACTTTTCATGATCCAGACAACATTGAGCAAGTGCAACCACGGGGGCTGTGGCAAAAATCTGAATTCGAGTGCTCAAATAGCCGCGCTCAGTGTCCTCGGCGGTCATTCGCATGGTATTGATTCGGGCGCAGTTGTCTCCCTTTTGAGCACCGGTAGCGGTGCAACTGTAGTCGATTACGACCATCTGACCTGCAGAGCGCTTATCGCCAACTGTGGAGACTACACCTTCCCTGTGAGATTACGACCCCCATCGCCTCTTCCAAGCCCAATCAAGTCTCTAAGACCATTGCATATCAAAGCAGACAAATTAATGGTCCAGCTGACCAAGCCCAGTATCCATCAGGGCTGGACGATGAATTTATTAGAACGATGCGTGTCCCCACAAGCAGGGCTCATTTTGTCTGTCTCCCTCCATATCCTGCAGTCTTTTGCGCAGCAAGAATACGACAAATGTGCAAAAGACTGCTGGGATATTCTAGGAGAGGCCCAGAGATGTACGCGGTGTATCAAAGTGCTGTATGCAATATCTTTACACCCAAAGCTGCTCGAGAAGGAGATAAATTGGCCTGGTATGATAAGTATGCTGATGCGGCTGTCAGCTAAGGTAGGTGTCTCATCGGACAAATAAATTGACTGCTCTCTGTAGGCGCGTGACACTAACAGCTTTTCCCTAGACGACGCAGAACTGAGAGTGGTTTCATTCCGACGACGGCTTCTAGGTTTTCGCCGGGGTCCCCCCGGATGCAATGAGCATCCTTATCGGGGTGTAGCCAAATATGTCAGCCGATGCGGCTACTATCCGAAGGTTTGTAGTTGGTATGCGTCAGCATTTGAAACAAGTTTTGTAGATTTGGTACTCTCGGATGGCGACAAACGAGCATTGGGATCCAGACAGTTCTTGCGCGCGACTCTTGACCAACTCGGACCTCTTATTTGTCACAACAGCATTTAGATTTGTACGCGGTCGGTCGCGAAATACTGCCTGTCGAGCCCCGAAGTACAAGCCAAAGACAACACAGCACCAGCAACCAGATTTGAACAAACATGTCACACGGCCTTTGAACTCTGATGATACGGTGACGCTCACATACTCAGAGAAATATTTTTTTGATGATCATCACAGTCCTAAGGCAGAGGAAACTGAGATGACGTCACGGTGCGATCCAACAAGAAATAATCGCATCTGAAATACTGCTGGGCACAGATCAACTCCGAGTGCGGACGCCGATCCTGGGCTGTTTTCTAGACATGCAAAATCCTTGAACAGAATGATGCGTTTCGATCGGAATCATCTACTTTGTGCATCTATTGATGCAGAAATAATTTTAATAATCCTACAAGCTCGGGCATTGCTTGCGCAAATCCTGCAGGCTTGGGCAGTCGGTGCAATAGTTAATCTTAGGCCGCTACATTCCATAGAAAGAGAGAGGCTAATGCATGTATCACAATTGACGATTGCATCTGGCTCCTACGATCGATATCGTGCATCCACTGCAGTGTTGAATACGTATTTACCCTCTGTAGATCTACCGGTCCTTGAACTCATTCTCAAACGACTCTGCCTGCCTTCGAGGTCAGATGACGTGGCCAGCTCCAGGCTGGAACAGTCATGTCAGCCTCGTGAAAGGCTTCAAGGTCAATGCCTTGACAGCTTGGAATTTTTTGCTTTAAATGATCCTGCTGCTGCAAATTCCTGGTTTGCTTTCAATATCACCCTTCCCCGTGACGGTACTGAGGCCCGATCTACGGTGATATTCTCCGGTAGGGCTTTAAAGAAGATGGACCTGGTGTCATCGTGCTCGGCAGAAAAATTGTGCCAGCTCGCAGGCGCTTTGAGGACAAAGCATAAGCCTCTGAAGGCGCTAGCAATGCACTTCATGTCTAGAAATCTGCGGTTTCTGTGCACACGGGTGCAGGCTAGAAGCGTCTCGAAAGCTTTCCTGCATGACATGGTCGTTTCGAGTGACGTGCAATTGCAGTTGAGATCTGATTTACAAATGCGAATTAATTTTGAACGCCGTCAAAGAAGGCTCCACTTCTCTGAATATGTTGTTGGACTCGCTGAGCTCATCAGGTCACTCTCTAGAGTTGAAACGCGGCTGCTATGCACGAAAAAAGTCGAGGACCACGAGATCACTATGATTGGCACTCCCCGACTGGACGGTGCCACACCGAACTCTCTACGAATCGCTTGGGCTACACCCGCTCTCCAACGCACCCGCATCTTCAAACTAGAGGTGGCTGACCAAGTCCATGGAGCCTCAGAGGCTAGCGCCACATATAGGGCAATATATCGAGGATTACATGCTGGTGCCATCATCAATGGTCTTAGTCCATCACGAACTTATTTCTTTCGCGTGGGGTTTGAATATCTTCACGCAACTTGCTCAAACAGAGGAGCAAACATGGTGTCTAGTTTCAACTTCAGTACGGAGCATGCGCCGCCTTTCATCTTCGATGCTTTGAACAAGGGGCCAGCAATAGTATTGAGTAAAGAAAGCACGCAGGCTAGTTTCTGTGCGAGCGAGTCGTGGGCCACTATTCTCGGCAGTGTCCCATTCATATCTGGATGTAATGCGTGGGAACTTGAAATCATCAACTCTAGTTCCCTGTATATATTCGTGGGGGCAGCAACCCGCGAAACTGACCTAGCAACGTTTCTTGGTGGTGACAGTCATTCGTGGGGCTACATAGGGGATCGTGCACTCTACCACAAAAGAACCAAAATGAAGCTCTATGGGGAGAGGTTTGGCCATGGTGACACCATTGGTGTATTGTTGAACATGGATTATGGTTCGCTGTCGTTTTCTAAGAATAGTGTGGACTTCGGCATGGCATTTGACGGAATAATGGGCGAGGTATACCCAGCAATCGCCTTTTATAGCAAAGGACAACAAGTCGCGCTTGTCGAAAACTCGTTTCATTGCCCAGGTGCTGGTGATGTGCTCCCGGGCTCGGCGCCTACCTTCAATTTTGATCAATCGTCAGATGTTCTCGATTTGATGTCTGCTATGCTTGGGAGAGAACCTCTCACAGGTCGAAGCCTCAATCGGGCATATAGGTACTGCCAGTCATGGCTGCGGGGCTGCTATTATCGAGTTAAGTCCTGCTGTGGACCTGAGATGCAGGTGAAACGAGAAGCAGACTGCGCGAATCTATCAGTTGGCCAATACGTCTCTACACCACGCGGGAATGCCTGTGTTCTCGGCGATGCCTTTGGATTACTCTGGTTTGATTTTGGAGTGAACAATGGGGCCTGGTTTTTTACGTATGCAACTGTTCGTCAGAATGCTTTGCGTGGATATTTTCGGGCTGTGAATCCGGGACTCCCTAACAAGGAAAAGAAATCAGTTGGATTGCACACATATACGAGGTGCATCGACGGTATGACATTTGCTCATTTTCATCGCCACGTAAGGGCACTGTCTCAAGGCGCTGAAGTGAACAAACATATTGTTCAAAGTATTGATGCAGCATCGGAGTTGCATGAGACGTGTGCATGGAATCTTGATGCGCCTACTCTGATCGCCCACTTAGATGACACTGGGTTATACAGTGGAGTCTTGCAGCCAACTCACGAATCTGCAGCCTGTCGAGTGTCTCTCATCCTCATGTTCAACGAAGACCTTCTACGCGGGTTCCCTTTTTTGGTAAACACACATGATCACCATCAACAAAATTGTCGCAAGCAAAGCGCAATGATAAGCGGGTTGTGTCCGCATGTCAGCCGCGGGCGATACCGCTCCAAGGTGACTCTACTTCGGGGATCGATATTCGGTGATACAAAGCATAAATTGTTCCGGCTTTTTGCAACACATACCATGACGCGTGCAAAACGAGCGGAAGATGACTATGATTACCCTGAAGATCTCCCTCAAATTGTAATCAACCGCTTGAAGGCGACAACCTCCCCAGCGATGATTAATCAGGAGGCAAGTTAACAGTGTGTGACGGCTCAAGTTACAACATGCTTCCACAGGGTCGCTTATCTTCATCGCTCTTCGGTCAACTATTCAACGAACTACATTTTTTGAGGCCGGTATCGCTGCGAATGGGATATACTCATCCCATGGACGACGGGCAAGAGCGCACCTTCAAAGTCAAGTTTGAGGGAGAGGGTGTAGACGATTATGGGGGACCTTACCGCGAAGTCTTTGCTCAGGCGCCATCTGAGCTACAAATGATCAACACATCCAAAGGTGTTTCGAAGTGTGCACTCCCACTTCTACTGCCCACACACGAAGACGACAGATTCATTGTCAATCCGAAGATGATTTCTGACACCCCCTTGAACATGTATTCTTTTATTGGACAGCTTATGGGCATTGCTCTTAGATGCAAGGTGTGACGTAGGACCCTTTGAAGCTCACAGCTGTGTATAGGTGGCGCTCCCATTTGATTTTCCCTCAGGCATTTGGAAAAGACTTGTTCACGAACAACTCTCGGCTGAGGACTTAGACCATGTTGATGACGGCGCGGCCTCTCTAGTCAACGAGCTCCTTTTCATCCAT
>NW_008705591.1:411950-433423 GCF_000186865.1 Aureococcus anophagefferens
AAGAAATTGAAAGGCAAATTTGTGGAGTCCGTGGAGTTGACATCAGCTTATTACAGCTCAATACTGAGTACGATGATGGTATCTCACCGTCTAGCGCATACATTACGTTTTTCTGGTAATAGCCGAATAAAGATCACTCCTCCTCCACCTTAGTTTCATAGGGAAACTTTATTTTCCTTTACTGCCGAAGAACGGTCAGCATTCTTGCGCTTTGTTTGGGCCCGCACCCGCTTACCGCCCGCCTCCAGAACACTGAGCCAAAAATTCAAAATTCAGGTCCCATGTAGTGCCAATCTGTAGAAATGTTGAACATAACACTGTTAGGCAGCGGTAGGTGACGGTCCAAACTTGAACCCTGACCAATATCTACCCAAAGCTCATACCTGCTTTTTCTCCATCAATTTACCAGAATACACTTCCAAGGAGGTTGGCATTCCAATTCATCGCTTGTCCCTCAATATGCGTGATCAGGTCATGGCATCGCGCATCAGATACGCAATCTCAAACTGCACAGAAATGGACGCAGACTTCAAGCTGGCAGATTGCGAACTAACCGGGTGGATGGATTGAGCTCATTCGACCTACACCCCTGGAGAACTAAGGCCAGGTGGCGGCGCTCTCGTGACTGTGCGGCTACAGGACCACTCTCCTGCTGTTAAAGTCCTCTGGTTGCCGTTGGCAACCCAGTCGCGCCAGGCTCGAGCCGGAACTTGGCCCCTGGAGAAACCGGGCGTAGCAACATAACTACACCTAGTCAGTCAGTTGGAAGCCCTAGCAGCCCCCTACTAGATAGCGCCAGTTACCAGTTCCGGTAGCTCGGACCAACTGTGAAGGAATGTAAGCTCCTTCACTGTAAACTAGAAAGGTCGATATTTACACTGCCCGATATACTACGGGATCTAGCAACACCAAGCCGGCGAGCTGCCTATGCACCCCCCAGACTCCTCGGTCACTAAAAGTGTGCAAGGGAACTTTGAAAGAAAGAAAAGGATACCGGATACGCGTACCCTCGTACAAAAGATACAAGTAAGCGACCAAGCCAACATACATCCACTGGCTCCGGCTCCGAGGCTCCCCCGGTAAAATCGTTTCCGTAGAAACGACCCGTAGTGACGCGTTCTAAGACGAGTCCGACGCGCCGGATGGGAATCCGATGTCCAATCCGACCACTCGATGATCGCGTTCCGCGCGGCGGCCGCGCGTCGCTCCGCGGCCGCGTTCGCGCGCGAATAAAACCCCGAAAACGGTACCTCCGGGGACGACCGGACAACCGAGCGACGACGCTCGCCGGCGTCCGTCTGCGGGGTGTCGGTGGCCATTTAGTGGGAATGACCCCACGTCGATAGCCGGAGAACACCACAGAGCACCATCGAAAGTCAACATATCGTCAAGATGCCGACACGAAGCAAAAGTCAGCTTGCGGACATTAGAGGGGACGGGGGGGGGGGGGCAGTGGGGTCCCCCGGGCAGGGTTCGAACCTCCCCGCGGCAGTTGGGATTTTTACATTTCTCTGCGCTGGAGGCGACCCCAAGGGACCCGAAACACCCCCGACAATTTTGGGTCGGCGGCACGGGGGGCGACACCAGACCGCGACGCCGTCCAAGCGCGCGAGCATGGTGGCCTTAGCCCCGCCAAATTGACGAGGGCGCTCCTTACCCGAGCCCTCGCGCGTGGGAAAAGGGCCGGGGAGATAGGACTCGGAGGACGTCCAGGTGGCGATGGTGACCGCGCGCGGGCAGTGGGCTGTGCGCGCTCGAATCGATCTGGGAGGCGCATCTCGACCTCGGGGGTCGCCTTCTCGCGTCGGATCTGGTCCATGGGTCCGTCTGGACTGCCTGGAGGCCCCAACACCAACGTGAGAAGCCCCATGGCCAACCAGGTACACTCGATGACGCTGTGCGCCATGCGAGTCGTTCGAGGCCGCCGCGCGAATGGTTCCGATCACAGCGCGGCCCAAGTCGCAGCGCTGCGTTCGCCGACGTACTAGAGCGTTGTACTTGCCGATCGGCCGCACGTGGCGCCACGCCGGGGCCGCCACGGAGGCGTTCGAAGCTGTGCCGCCACTGGGAACCGCCGCTCCGGCGCCCGAGCGTTCGACGACACAGCCAATTCTCGCAAGCAGAGCGCCTCTGGAGTCACCCATGGGTACGACGTGTCCACCGCCGCCACCCTGGCTCCAGGCGTCGCGCCCCATGACCACGCGCGACGAGCCGGGCTGCCCTTCGAGGCGCTCCGGGGCTGCTGGATGCCGGCGGATTCGAATCCGACCAATGAAATGCTTGCATTTTATCGATTTTGTCGATTTTGGACGCCTCCGAGCGCTCCGACCGCGTCGGCAGACGCCCCCACAAACCCACTTACGCGCTCAGGACGCTCACATCAGCCCATACAGTGATTTGGCGACGCTCCTCGGCCTGCTGGGCTGAGTTTGAGGCCGGTGTCACCCCCCTTCGGCGGCTGGGGGCTTTACTCAGGCGCCGGGGGGCCGGGTGGGGTCCAAACTAGAAAGCGTCGAATTTCCCGCGTTCGGGTTATGCCCGCTGGTTAGGCCCATAGGGCCGGCGCATTGGGCCTGGCCTAAGAGTCACCCTGAGACCACCATATACCACGCCGGCGCAAGCGGCCGGCGCATGTGCGACAACCCAAATTTTTGGGCAGGAGAATATTGCAAGGAGCTGTTGGCTGTCAATAGGGGGAGCGAACATCAACTGATGCCCCTTCAAGTATGTGCTCGAGTGATAAGCAAAGTGAAGTATGCGAATAAGAATCAAGGGGATGCATCTCGCCAGGTACGAGTCGACTCACACGTAATTCTACATCCTGGATTCAGGATGCATTCAGCCCCAGCCGGAACTAATTTGTCTTATGAGTTAAAGTGTGCTGTTTCCTGCTTCTTTCCTCTGCGTCCTACTGGTGCAGTGCGTCTACCGAGTAGGTGGCTCCTTCCCCCCACTTCAATACCATTTGAACGACAGAGCCCCCTAAGGAACTTCATGCTATGCTGTAGGCCTGTCTATTTGGCGGTAAAACGCGATGTGAATTGGCTGATCACAGAAGCGTCGGAACTTGAGGTTGGCAAGCGCCTATGTCAGAAGCACTGCGTGAATCAATCATACAAGATGCACACGTGGGACACTGGCAGTTGCGATGATGGCATCGTCGAGGCGGCTAAATTCTACAAAAAGATCCTTGCTATTTGCGCTGACATGATGGATACTTCCGTATGTTGCGCACTCAGCACGGAGATCAGCAAGAACATCTCGGATAAGCAGACTATAATCATCCGTCATAATTTGACTACTTGCTTGCTGTGCCTTTGCCTTGGCAGTTTGGAGAGCGCCATGGAGGACAAGGACGGTTGTCGGATCTTTTGTGAGTAAGGCGAGGCGTGCAACGACGTCTGCACAGAGCGGCAGTGCCTTTGTTTCCGCAAAACCATCCGAGTGATGGTCGCTCTTATTTTGGATATTTTGATCACACCTGCCACGTCGGTATCGAATCAACTCGAGCATTCCTGCCCAGTTTGAGCATTTCTGGCGAAAGTCGTTGTCGTCTTCAAACCCACTTGTCGTGCCATGATTTGTATCTGTGCTCTTTGTTGGTCGGCAAATCCTTAGCCGATGGCCACGAAAGGGAACACCATCGAAATTTAGAAGCGCCTATGGATTTGCACGACCCCAAATATTCACCAGCTTTTTGCGTTGACGCCGGATATGCTGAAGTGTCGCTATGAGATCGCGTCTCGAGGAAGGCATATGTTCCAGACACCCGGACACTTTTAATGGCCCCACCAGTTTGCACATCTATTGCAGCTTCGACTGCGAGTGCTTCGAGAAATGCGGCCAGTGTGGAGGCGTTGCTCTCAGGGCATAAATTTGCAATGAAGAGCTCACATTTCGTGGCATCGTTTTCAAGCGCAACTAGGGACGTGTCAGCACCACCTGCTTTGAGAACCAGGGCTGCGGGCGACATCCCATCGACCGCATCAGCGCCAAGGCTGAGCAGGATATGAGACCAGGAAGTAGCTGTGGTGACTGGTCCGTCATACTTGGATGGGCGCCCAATCTTGAGCGACGCGCCCATAAATGGTAATCCCGTGAGATTCAGACAACGATCTGTCTCTTCGACGCTTCGCAACTCAACGAACGCAAACCTGGAGTTCTCACATCACGTGACCAATTAGTCAATTGACCTTACTACTAGACGCTCCTCCGCGCGCAGCACTCAAACGGCACGCAATTACCGGAGATCCTGGTGCTGACGTGAGCATGGCCAGTGTCATCGCTGCATTCAAATGATCCATAAGTGTGCGCTCACTTGTACCTGTCGGTATGGACAAGTTTGAGATTTTCAATAGCAGCCTGATGGATGGTGCCAGCAGTTTTCACAGGACACAGTATATAGAGCCTTGTGGAGTGTTGCCAACGAAAAGCTCCCGTCGCGCCTTTGTGGCAGAGTCTGCGACAACAGGCACGAGTCCTTTCTGCATTGCCGCCTTAAGGAGGTCAGCCGCGGGCGGTGACCCGTTGTATCCAATCGATGCTGCCGCAGTGCTTGAGAGAGTTTGGTTCGTAGGACTCATCTTTTGAAAGCGTGACCTTCGTGCAGATTGAGGTTCTTTGACAGCACGCCCTGTCGCCCCTCGCTCAAGACCACGCGGGAGCTTTTTTGGCCGTCCCTGGTTGTCGGTATGGTCTCTACTGCTTCGCTCATCACGACGCGGTTCGTGGTGACGAAGGTCGTGCCATCCACGTTCGTCCGTACACTTTGGTACATCGCACTTTCGTTGCTCCGCATGCGTTTGGTACATCGCACTTTTGGGGCGTCGTAGTGCCGAAAGGTACCACACACACGTGCCCGGACCTGGGAGGTTTTGTACCCGGGCCAATTGCCCGGGCAACAATAATTCCGTCACTTGGGCTTTCGTATCCCACTAGGAATTCCTAGCTGAAGCTAAAGGAGCAAGGAAGCTAGGTAAACTCCTCCCTCGATTCAACTAAGAGTGCCAGAATGAACGCCGACGGAAAGCGTTTGGATGGCGCAGCCACCTCAGCAGGGAGGGAGGGAGGAGGGTACGGCACTGCGGCAGGGCGGGTTCTTCATTTGCGCCGCAGGAGGGTGGTGGGTGGGCTAAAATAATAAGCCGCGCCACCCCGGGCCTGCCCCGGGGAAGCGGCGAGCAGGGAGAGGACCACCACATATGCTTGGGCGCCCATACCGGCCTATGCTGGCTATGCTGAATCTGCCTTATGCTGGCTATGCTAGGCTGGGTTGAATACTAGCATTATAGCCGGGCGGGTAATCTCAGGGTAAAATACCGGTATGGTAATTACCGGTAATTACCGCGGTATTACCGAGGGCCATATTCCCGGCCCGGGTAATACCGAGGCGCGCCGAGCTCCCGCAAGTACGGGTAGCCTGCGATCATGACGCGCGGACCGTCCGAGTCGCGGTCGCGTTCCGCGTCACGGTCCGCGCGCGCCAGTCCGACACCGAGTCCGACGACGACGACCCGCCCCGCCGCCGCGCACGCCCGCGCGCCTAGAGCCCTGAGAGGAGTCGCAAGCTAGACCGTGCGGCGCCTTCGGGTAAAAGAGAATTCGGTCGACACGCGGGTTCGCGGGGGTCCTTTTGAGCCGCCATACCGCCTCCAGCCGTCCCGGTACACCGTATTTTACCGGTAATTACCCGGGTAATCGGGATTACCGGTAATTACCGTGGTATTACCGAGGCGGCTCGGGGCTTTACCGGTAATCGAGCGGCCATAACTAGCATACTCCGATTCTGACGAGTGCTGATGTGACTGTAGTAGGATGGTGGTAGAGTAGCGTGCTGTACTGTAGTATAGTGAGAGGGGGGGGGGGGGGATAGAAAGGTCAGTCTGTTTTCTTTGCAGGCAGTGGCTCGCGCTGCACTATGCCGGCAGTGCACTATGCCGGCAATACCCCCCTTGCCTAGAAGGCCGGCGCTGGGCCCCGCTACCTAGCCTAGTGAACTTCAGATCTCCGTCTCGTCACTGACCAACACTGGCTGCACATGCTGCCCGCCTGCTGCCTTTGAGCGCCGCGGCGCCAGTGCAACCTCGGGCAGCTTGAGCGAGACTGGACAGGTTAGCCGTGAGTTGGCCAGGCACAAAGAAATGTTCCATGGGCTGACCGAATGCCTCTGAATAGTGACGTTCTCCACGGGCGTTGCCACGTTCACTCATGCGAGACCAAAGTGGTAAAGCTCGGTCAACGACCATGCCAATGCGATTTACTTGGGACTTGCGGGCGGACTCAAAAGCAATGTTAGCGCAAAGGGATTTCTCCATGACTTTCGAGTGTTTTGCTTTGTTGCTCCAGCGCCTTGCGTACGAAACCTCGCTAGCTGACATCTTCTGAGAACTCGAAAGACCACCAGAAGAATAAGCTTTGGGTATGGCGATTACAGCCGGCGTGATAACGGCATTATCGGTGTATGTACCTCTACGCACGTTACCTCCAGTGACCGCAATGCATTCCAGCTGCTTTGCCTTGGACGCGGTCGCGAAATCACCAGAACGCATCATGGCTCTGTAAAGTGTGCCGTCATCAGGCGAAAGGCTATCAGCAAGAATAACGGGTGGGACTTCGGTGGAAAGTTGCGCAGTGGGCGAAATGGGTGAATTAGTGGCAGATTTGGCCAAAAATGGGCGATCCTTGTTAGAGAGTGCATCTCGCCGATGGCCCACCGGGCTTTGGAGGTCACTAGTCTGAGACTGCAGCGTATCATATTCAGTACCTAAACTATTGCTCTGAATGGCATCCTTGAGTAAGCTGTCGCCACCGAGCATGAGTGCAGCTGTGTCAAAATTAATCTTGGGCTTTTTCGTATTCGCTCTATCATCATCCCGCCTGCGTTCCAGATCGCCGCGTCTTGATATTTCTATAGTATACTGCAGGTACTCTGCTTCGGTCGCGGCCGCTACGATCCCATACTCTGCAATGACTCGCATTATTCGGTCTGCTGCCTCGCACCGCGCCTTTTCAAGCTTTGCCATCTCCACGCGTTTCTGTTTCGGGTCTCGCGGCATATTGTTGACACGCGCCGACTCACGCTCGGACTCAGCATCAAGCTCACGCATGATCAGAGACATAAGGTGCGTGCAAGTATTTCGGCGCTGCTCCATGGAAACGCTTTGTGATTTACTCCAAGCACCCTGCATCTTGAAGGAGCGTTCGAGTCGGCGATTCTCCTGCGCAGCTACACGACCGGTCGTCGCATGTCGCTCGTGCGTTGAAGTTACGTCGACCCAGTCCTTGTGTCCATGAACATTGCGCTTACCCGCGCGCGGATCTTTGCTGTAGTTGCGCAGGGTTTCTTTATTGCGTGCTTCGCCACGCATGGCAGAACGGTCAAAACAGTATGCCGAACCTCGCTTGGTCACTTCGTCGATGTCATCAACGTCTCCATCAAGAGCGCGCAAGTGACCGCGGTGACGGTGCGCGTGTTGTGCAGAGGAAGGTCGCTCAAGCTGTTTCTTAAAGTATTGCCGATCTTCATCCCAAATCTTCTTGGAATAGTATCGCAAGACCTTGGTTGCATCAGGCACCAGAATCGATGAGGCGAAATTATGTACAACGCCCTTCAACTCCACCTGCAGGATTTCCATAGCCTTATGCAGGACAATGTGTAGATTCGCTTCTCCATGTGATCGAGCTGGGTAGGGCATACGCTCGCTCTTGAACGCGGTTGACCTCAACTTGGCTTCTCCTGCGGCGGTATAGTTTCTTCGAATTGGTGGCAAATACGGAATTTCAGGCCGATCTGTCCATTGTTGGGACTTAAAATGATTGACTACAGTCGTGACTCCACCTCTTGCATTCAGTTTCACAGGTGCGAGGAGAAGGGTTGCCGCGGAGGCTGTCTTAACTCGCGATTCAAACGATGTATATGTGTCACTCGGGAGGGCGGCTGCATCCAGTTTTGGTTGCTTCCGGAGGGCAGGATTTTTGATGGCTGGATCCGAGTTGGACTCTTCTGGCGATGCCATTGCTGTCCACAAGAATCCACCTTCCCGAAGCTCAGTCGCACTGTCTAGCCGTGGTGGGTGTGACTCTGTGCGCTGGGCCTTGAGCGGTGTGTCGCCACACCCTACACACGCTGGACAGGTGATCTCGAACAATCCTACAGCACCACAGCCCTCGCAACAAACCCCACTCTGACCACGCATTGCTCGCAGGGATGCGCCTACAATGATATATATCAGAGCTGCCAATGCCGTGTATGACTCTCCGCACGCCCACAATAGGGCGTTAAATGCAACGATCGTTATCATCTAGATCACACCAGTTGCGGGCTAGAAGTTTTCGAAGATGGGGAGGGGTAGGTAAAGCTACGCGTTCCGCGACATACTGCGTAATCCACTTTGCACCTGCCTCTGCTCTCAGGAGCTCCGAATGCCCCACCGTCGCGACCTCCAGGGCTTCCCTAGCGCGTTGCAAAGCAAATGCTGCTGCCTTGTAGCCTCTACATGCTGCCACTTCGGCGCGAAGGGCGGCGAGCCGGTGAGATGCACAACCCAGAATAGTCGCAAATGCCAATGATCGTGTGGCTTGCATCGCTCTGCGCTTCACGCTCGCAGCTATGATTTTATACTCTGAAGCGCGCGCGCAAAGGCGTAGCTTTTCTTCGCCCATCAGCCGCTGACGCGCCATGGCTTGTATAAGGCTCGCTGCTGCGAACACATCACTCATTTTATACTGCTTTAACGCTAACACAGATTTTCGTCCACTTGGCCTTTCGTATCTTCTAATCTCCCACTAGCCTGAAGCTAAAGGAAGCAAGGTAAACTCCTCCCTCTAAGGGAGGCTGAGCTCAATTAAACTAAGAATGCCAGAATGAAGGCCGACGGACCGCGCTTGGATGGCGCAGCCACCCAAGCACACCGAGCCGGCGAGCTGCCTATGCAACCCCCAGACTCCTCGGCCACAAAAAGTGTGCAAGAGAAAGAAAGAAGAGGGTACCGGGTCCGCGTACCCTCGTACAAAAGATACAAGTGTACTGTAGTGTACTGTAGTCATCGAGATAGAGAGAGAGAGAGGGGGAGAGAGATATCAAGGCCAGTCTATATTCTTTGCAACAAGTATGCGACTAAGCCAGCATATATCCACTGCACTGTGAACCTAAAGCTAAGTAAGGGAAGTGTACCTGGAAGGGCAATTCCCGCTACGCGAGCTAGTCACTGCTGTGGTCGTGATTGCGAGCACTCGCAAGGCGTTTTTAAAGTGCAGCCCCGTAGTTCTCACCCTGACTAGAGCCCCAGCTCCCTAGGCACGGAAGCGCGACGAGGGGGGGGGGGGGGCTAGGTCGCGAACTCAGACCTGCCGGGTTTCTCATGTCCAGGAAATCAGCAAGAGGGCCGTGATTCTGGCAGTAAGGCTTTGCTAGGCTCTATAAACTTGCTCTGAAGTGGGTTCAGGCTCCGGCTACCACGTCTTGCAGTCTGGTGAATCTGCTGTGGGATTGCGGTGGCGTCGTATAAAGATGCTTGTGTTTCTCCAAGGGATAGATGACGAACCATAGTAGAAGCAGAAAACTGAATTCAGCACGCATGAGACACCTTCAACCAGTCAAGTAATGCAATTACTACATCTCAGCAGCACTCTCTTCTGCCATCTCCATCTCCAAGAAATCAACACGCCAGCGCAGTATGCCACCAATACCACCAAAGCCGCGGCAAAACTGAGAACCCTCCTGTGATCGATTTGTGACAAACTCAAGCGTCGTTCCGAAAGACTTGTAATTGTTCGCAAGAAACTCAACCAGGGAAACTTTCTCAGTGACTTCTAGTTCAACACCAGATGCCGCATCATGAAAATATTCCTCGTGCGCCTGCTGCTCTTTGGAGAGGTGCAGCACCTTATCTTCACCAGCAGCGTGATTGCGCAGCGTAAGACGGTCTATGTCGAGATTTTCCCAGACTACGAGAGTTTCGACAGCACCAAGTTCCAGTGCTTTAAGCGTGTCCTCAACCATGAAGCAGTACTTTCCTGTATCTTGTGAGATCTCATCAAAATACTTCTGCAAAAGCCGCTTCTCTTGTACGAGTTTAACAGAACCGAGAGTTTCAGCAGAGAGCTCGATAGCCTGGTTGAAGCCAATCTCTCCACCATAGCTCACATCGACCGTCTTAATTACGACGCGCCTACAGGACGAGCGACTGCAAGTTAGTTTTCCAACAGAAACTTGACAACAGCGGCTACGCTGTTACCAACGCCAATCGTTGATCAAACATATCGGAAGTGTGAAGCTCACTTTTGAAATCAGCAGACCCGGCCAACACGAGCCCCGCAACATTGGGCTTGTCAGCCGAAATAAACATTTGGACAGCAAGCTCAGCTACCTTGCGGACATAGTTGTGACGCTTCTCCATTCGCAGCCTCGCGAACCGCAATGCAGATTGCCCCCCTCGCCCATGCCTATGCGGTCGAATTATGTTACGGTCGAATTATGTTATGTTGCGTTTGGTTACACGATGAATCATACTTCTTGGGTAGATCAACCGAAAATTTGTGGAGGACCTCGCGATTGTTCCCTTGAAGAGTACCGTAGAGGGATCCATTACCATCCATGATTATGAACCCAAACTTGTCGTCATCCTCTAAGAGCTCATCGAGGGCTTCAGTGTGGAATTTGTTATCACACAGGTATAATGATGTGTTTATTGGTTTAAACCTGTAGACAGACTGGTCGTTTAACCTTATGGAAGGCAACGCCGATGGACGGTTCAAAATCGATATTAACGCGTCTCTCCTTTCCCTCGTCTGTCATTATAGTACCACAGTAGACGACCAGACCGTTCAGCGGCACTCGAGAATACAACTTGAGACGTTGCTGTGTACCTATCCACCACCTGAGTAAGAATTTGAGCGGGGATTCCAGCAACGTACTAGTTATCGCGCCCAGAACAGATAATCGATTAACACGACTTTTAATATTAGAAGCCGTACCGTATTCATCGGCGAGCATTTTAGCAACTCGTGAAATCTGATCACGCGGTGGTATCACCAAGGAAATCATCGACGTCCCATTTCCGCGAGCGAGAGTCAGTGATTTGACAAGCTTCTTCACTTTCCATATTTCAACTTGCTTATCTTGGGCATCAAGGCCCCCAGAGCCATCGCCCTTTTCCATGATCTCGACTAGATATTAAAATTGCCTTTGTTGGCGGTATTATTATTGGAGATTTAGCGTCGGAGAAGCCGCATGCCCAAGAGCATATGCGGCCGATAGGTCTCGGACGGAAGAAGTTGAAGTAGGTGGGGGGCTGCCCCCCAGCAGGGGCCGAAGTCCCACGGGGGGAGGATCAGCTTCCCCGGCGCCCCGAAGGGCGAAGCCCCGAAGGGCGAGAAATTTTGTCCCGAAGGACCGAGCGAACGAAGGGGGAGGGGTCGTCGAAGAGGGGCGGTCGGGCGTTCGCACGCACCGCTCCAGGTTCAGGTCAGGGTCCAGCATGGTGATGATCGGCGGTTCACTAAGCCGCACGGCAGTAGAGAGCTCGATATCCAAGGACGAAAACAGGGAGAAACCCCCCCGGGTCGACCGCGGACGGAGCCTTTTATCAAAAGATACAAGTAAGCCACTAAGCTGGTTTATATCCACTGCACTGTGAACCTCAAGCTAAGTAAGGGGAGTATACCCTGAAGGGACAATTCCCGCTACACTCCCTAAGTCCCCTGGGCGAGGTCAATTTGCCTAAGACATGACCCTCAACTTGGGGTGCTTGCCGATAAGACCGGTGGCCTCCTGGCGACGCCTGCCCGTTTGTACCCGAGAGCCACACCCCCAGGGCGTACTTTGGGGGCTTGCCACACCGCGGTCTCTCCCCCGGTGATTCGGCTGGGGTCGTCCGAGTATGGTGACCGCAACTTGCCGTATCTTTCGCAGGTCACAGCGCCCCAAGGACGACGCCGCTGTATTGTGGCGGAGTCGCTATCGACGCCTTTCAGGGCCCCTGCGGTTTCCTCGGTACCACGTGCATCCCAAACGCGCCAATCACTAAGGCCTTCACTATTGGCCAGGGTCCCCGGCTTATCGCGGCGCTTGCTTCGCGAGGGGTATTTAATTTTATTATCGCCGGGAGCGATGACTCTACAACTTTACACTTACCCAGGGAATTTCCGTGCCTTCAAGGCGCTTGTCGCGGCGGAGTACGTGGGCGTCGACATCGATGTTCCAGATTTCGACATGGAAAAGACAGCGAAGACGCCATCTTTCCTCGCGATGTCGCCTATGGGTAAGGTGCCAGTACTCAAGACACCTCAGGGTGCCATATTCGAGTCTAACGCGATCGCTCGGTATGTAGCGCGACTACGCAAGGACTCTGAGATCTACGGACGGACGTTCTACGAATCGGCGCTCATCGATTCATGGGTAGATTTCTGTGCGCACGAGCTCGAACTCCCGTGTACGATGTGGGTATACCCGATCATCGGCTACATGCCATTCAATGCGGCAGCTTCCGCCAAGGCCAAGGAGCATGTCACTGACGCGTTGGATTCTCTGGAAAGGCACCTCGTCGATAAAACATACATAGTCGGCGACGCAATTACGTTGGCAGACATTACGCTAGTTTCGGCGCTCGTCTATCCTGCGAAGCTCGCCATGGATAAACTTTTCCGCGCGAGATTCCCCAACGTGTTCCGTTGGTTTGATCTTTGTGTGCATCAACCTCAATTTGTTGCGGTCATTGGTGACGTCGCACTTGCGGAGTCTGAGATGTTGCCAGCATCTGCTAGCGTTGGATCATCTATAGACCAAGGTAGTAAGAAAGGCAAGAAGGATAAGTCGAATAAGGGAAGCGATGCAAACATATCCGTGGAGAATGCATCGAGGGACAAAAAGGAGAAGCTCCCCAAAAAAGAAAAGGCGAAAGTTGAACAGCTGACAGAACCTAAGCCTGAAAAGAAAAAAGACCACCCCCTGAAAATTCTAGACAAAGAAGAGCCGTCCGAGTTTGTGGGCGATGTTTGGAAGAAAGTTTATTCCAATAATCCGCCTGATGTCTGGAAGAAGCAGTTCTGGGAGATGTATGACCCCAAAGGCTGGTCCCTTTGGGTGTGCAGATTTAAGTATAACCACGAGAATGAAAAGCAGTTCATGTGCGCTAATGCGATCGGCGGTTTCGTCCAGCGCTCTGATGCTGTTCGGAAGTGGGCATTCGGCGCCATGTTTGTCACTGGGTCTGAACAGGACCTCCCGATTGAGATCTCTGGAGTCTGGCTGATGCGTGGACAGTCAGTCGAGCATCTCAAGGATGCTAATGATGACGCTCTTTGCTACACATGGACTAAAATTGATCACACTAGTCAGGAGATGATGGACTTTGTTGCTGAATACTGGGCTGCAGATGTTGATGGGTACCTTGAGGGCAAGCTTGTCACGGATGGTAAAGTTTTCAAGTGAGAGCGGTTGCACACCACACGGTTTGCACATCATCGCACACCATGGTGAAATAATCACAATTGTGATGAAGCTTTCTCAAAGGATGGACTCTGGATTTGTCATGTCTTTCCTTGTATCAGCCGACACCGGACAAAGCAGAACACGCTGGGTGAAGCATGAGCCGAGGTATGGGCCCTTGAAGAGGTAGGGGAGCGGCATGGCCTACGAAGCTTGCGGCGCGCAGGCTACGCAGTCCCGGCGAACGCGGGAAATACGACGCGTTCTAGTTTGGACCCCACCCGGGCCCCCGGCGCCTGAGTAAAGCCCCCAGCCGATGGCCCCAAATTGTCGGGGACGTTTCGGGTTCCCTGGGGTCCGGTCCGACGCAGGGGGGGGCTTCTGGGTGAGGTTCTGCCGCCGCCGCGCGCCGGCTGTGGGTTCGCGGGGCCTACTAGAACAAACTAGAGCGGCCCAGTATACGGCGCCCAGAGTTTCTAGCCACGGTGCGAGACTCGGACACAGCTACCGCGCCCGGCCTATCTGGAGGGGCCTCCGGGTGCGGGGGGGTGGCCGACACAACAGGGGGGGCACAGTGGTGTGGCGCTTCAAGGCCTAATAGGAAGTTAGGATAGTTTATTAGCTTCCTGCCAGCCATCGTGTGGCTGGGAGTGAATGACACCGAATGATGCGACCGAATGACACGGATACGCGGGAACATTGAATAGCTCCCTTATTCCTAGAAAATAGAGACTTGGCCGGGGGTTTGGTAACCTTTTCGATTCGCAAATGGGGCGCCGCCCCATTAAAAGACGTTTAGGTTACCGCGAAACGGCCTCGACTAGTCGAGCGACATGAGGGGCCAGAACGACATCCAGCGGGCGTACTTGTCGCGCATCGCCACGGAAGGTAACACGATAAGAGGGAAAGACAAGATACAAAGGTGCAATATCCAAGAGGGGCCGCCAATAAGAAATAGCCAATAACTAGGGGAACAGCGAACCTCTTTTTATTTCCTCGCGGGGCGCCAAACCGGACACGGCGCCCTCCAGCGCGCCTTGGTCTCTTCCACCGGACCCAAGCCGCCCGGACGCGTAACCGTAAGTCTAGTCGCGGGCGCCTTCGCGGGGCGGCGAACACCGCTGCGGTCCGCCTGGGGAAGCGTCGACGAGGGCGGCGTCGAAAAATCCCTGACCAACAGCCGCCAACATTGCCCTTCAAATTAGGCTGATTGGACGTTGAATATCTAAAACCTGTGCTCAACCCTATGGTAATGCGCGCTGAATTGAATGGTGGTCATTCTATGGAATGGTCATCTACGGCTGCGATATATCTGCTATACACTTAAGTGTATTCGATCGTTGTAATCTGCCAAATGTTATCACCTATCTTGGGCTCGATGGTTCCGGCCAGAATGTATGCTGTACAGCGTTTGCCCCACCCCACCGGCGTGTCGGAACGAGAGACCATTGAAAAAACGAGAGATATGATCGTCTACGTGCTTGGCAAATCAGTTTTTTCGCAGTCGCTATGCGGTCATCATACGCTTATTAGTTTTCGATTCGAAGAAGCCAATCCAATTACAGCGCTCATTTGGGTTGCATTTGAGGACTCTAAAAGTCCGTGGCTTGCTGTCTTAGTGCACCCTGATCTACTTTTCCTTTACTCCCCTGACGGCACTCAGGTGGAAATAGCCCTCGCATCTGCTGTTGACGCCTGGCCTGTCGTGCTTGATAGTTCTGGACGACAAGGCTTGCTGCTCCAGGAAAGAGCGCGGCCAACTAGGTTGTTTACGACAATGCATCCACTTCAAAATCTCGAGCCAGTTAGCATAGTGGACCGACGCGTCCTGGGAGGCTGTGATAAGTGCGTCACCGAAACATGCGACGACTCGGAGCGCATAATTTTTGTTTCAGAAGACGCCCAACCAGCGATGGTCGTCACCTACAGCACAAAACACCAAGTTCATAGATTGCAGTGCCTTTCCGTCAACGATGTCGTCCCCTCGCGTCTCAAGAACCAATCTGTGTTCTCCCGTGGTATTGAGACCTTTGTGGACGGCTTGCAGGTGGAAATGAACTATGTGGAGGCCAATGAGGGCACAAAAAGTCTAGGAAGTACACCGGATGCGTGCGCGGTGCTGGTGACCCCAAACATTGCATCTCGTGTATTTCACAGTTCTACTGAAAATGGGACCAAACTTCTATGTCTCGTGATGCAGAAGAATACTTCAGAAAAAAAATCTGTGTAGATTCTCAGCGCAGCATCAACCATCACAAAATACATTCGCCGATATAGGCTGGTTGCGTTGCAATCTTATGAGACCGATACCCGCAACACATGGCTCTCGTTTTGCATCGCATTTGAAATAGAATGCATTGATGCCGCACCAGCAAGTGTTGCAGACTCGCTTGCCGGAATAATTATCCTTCGAGCAAATGGGAGTGTCGACCTATTGCGCGGTAATCACCTCATCTCCAGGCTTGAAGCCCTGAAACTATCACCTCTCACTTTCGATCGTGCGTTTGCAGTGAGACCGAGGGCTCTGTGCACATGTTGGTTTAACACTTAAGCAAGCTTGTCTAGGTTTCAAAAGTCTGACAGGGCGGTATAAGTTCGCATTTGAGAGTTGTTGTGAAGAGCATATCCTCTTTGACATGGAGGATAAGACTAGCGTACTACTCGCCGCAATTAATTTTGAATCTGAATCGAGAGTTGCAGAGGCAGCGCTACTGACTCTCGAAGTTGCAATTCCGTGGCACCTTGGTCTTGCACTGTGAGTGGAGTTTTAGTGTTTTGATTCAAGATTTGACCCTACAACAGGCGGGCAGCAACAGTAGCCGCGGCTGGTCTTTTGGGCTGCGCATCTGCAACAGGCAATAGCTGCTGGGGAGCATTTGTGATTGCACTGGATGTTGCACTGGGAGGCGCTGTCTGCAGCGCGAGCTTCAAAAATCCTCCTAGTAAACTCAAACACAGGCACACTATGTCTTGACCTGAAAGGAGCCGCCACTTCCACGAATCTATTTGAAGGAGCTTGGACGGCGCTAACAACTGGCGAGCTGCACTCGAACTATGCAGATACTCAAGCATACGAGCTTGCACTCATTCTGCCGACTGGTAGCGCGACGCCATCTTCCTTATGTCTAGCAGATTATGGCGCAGTTTGCTCAGCACAGACTGCGGCTATCCAAACATTCTCTCGCTCCGATGCAACTTCTTCTTGGACCGCATGCAAGGATATAATTCGATGTGCGCTTCACGCAGCGTACGAAGACTGCAAGCTCATCACTCTCCATTGGAATATTTTGAAACCTCTTGGCAAGCTACTTCATGCGCTATGCATCAAGTCTCCGATGGAGAGAAATCTGTTGAATTGTACATATGCAAAACATTACGCACAAGACCTGGGTCTGGGCCAGAGCCTCGCAGCGCCAGTGGGTCAATATTGCCGTGTCCCAAGTTTCGCTGTCTAGATTAGGGAGACTTGTGGTCATTCGCAGGGCGCAATCATCACGTTCTCGACATTCACCGACACCTTTTCAGTGCTTTAAGCAAGGGGGGGTGCGTGAATCGCCTTGAAAAAGAGAGTCTTGGCATGCGTGCTCGGGATATTGTTGACTTTGTCACAATCCTTGCTCGTCCTTTCAGGGAAGACCTGGCATACGAAAGACCAGCGGAGAGTCTCACATGGGCCATGGCATGTGCAAAGTTTGGCTTTGACGAGCTGGAACTACTCTCTCTTGGTGTCTCCCTACCCTTGCATGATGCGCTTCAGCGTTGTCGTGAATCGCCTCCTGAGGGATGGCCCACAAAAGCCTATAAGCTAGTGGGCCGCATAGATCTTGCACTAGTTCATACATTGAATAAGACGGGACACGAGAGCGGCCGTCTATGGAGTGACGTGAGTTGTCTTGCCTTCTGGCGCCACAAATATGCCTTGCTATTTTCAGATAATGCCGGAACTTCAATTGAGTTTCAAGGCACTGAAGAGGAGGCAATTCACCGATCTCAAACTCATGCGGACGACGATGGGTTCGCAACTGTGTCCCGGTACTTTTCAATATTGTTAGGATATCCTTTTGGGTGGTAGCTTGCAGCGGATTGAGGACGAGACATCCCTGCGCTTCGGTGACAGTTCTCTTGTGCGCGAAGTCTGTCGCCTCTTGCGCTCATCAAGACCTGTGTTCTTTCGTGTGGATCGACCTCCGGAAATGGCAGACCATGACTTTGAGCAGCGCAAGCAGGCCAGGCTCTTGCTCTCGTGTACACGATCGTGCGCAACTATTCTTGGACGCGCAATGCTTACCCTTGGGTCACTGCCCCAGCTGCGAACTCTCGCAGAACGATTGCCGGCAAGTATTAAACTTAACTAGTTAAAGCACCTAGATACTTGGCTTTAACATACTCTGCTCAGGTACCAAAGCTAAGCTTAGTGGGACGACTGCCTCCCTCCAATGTGGCGGTGGCACTGGATCTTTCTTCTCCCACAATTGGGTCATTCAATCTGTGGCCTCAGTTCCACAACGGAGTTGCCACTGGCCTTCGGCTGCAACCTGGGAGTCTGGAAACGAAACACCGATCCACATGCGTAACGCGAACATGGATAGTTTACAATAGACCAGAAGTGCCTTCGCCTCAGCATGGGGGCTTGTTGCTCGCTCTTGGCCTGCAAAATCATCTAGTTGTTTTGGCTATGACAGACATTTATGAATATCTGACCCTTGGACATGATCCAACAACAGTTGGGCTGCTTCTCGGCATGGCTGCTGCAAAGCGCGGGACCGCCGACGCTTCAGTATCAAAGATGCTCTGTCTTCACATTCCGGCTTTACTACCCCAGCCGTTCGCTGAGATGGAGGTATCAGCGGCTGCTCAAACGGCCGCTATGGCAGGCATTGGGCTGCTCTACTGTGGCACGGCACATCGGCTCATGGCAGAGTTTCTCCTCGGAGAAATCTTGCGTCGTGCACAGGGTGATCGGACACGCGATCGCGAAGCATACACGCTCGCTGCTGGTTTAGCACTTGGAATGGTCACCCTCGGCAAAGGTGCTAGTCATGACGCCGATGGTTTGAGTGACCTCAGGATTCCTCAGCGCTTGCATCGTGCTTTTGCCGGTGGCTCCGAGCGTCAGAAAGCTGGTGAACTCTCATCACTTCTCAGTGGTGCCAGGGAAATGCGCAAAAGCGCTGCAAGTGACCAGATACGCTGCTCGCGGATCCGCGAGGGTGAGCACATTAATACAGATGTCACAGCACCAGGTGCCATACTCGCGTTGGGTCTCTACTTCCTCAGGACAAACTCTGCGGCTGCAGCTGCGCGACTGCAGCTTCCGGATACATACGTTCTCCTAGATACGGTACGCCCTGATCTCCAACTGCTTCGTGTTATTGCGCGCGGTGTTATCTTGTGGGACGCCATGAACCCGAGCATTGATTGGGTCGAATCACAACTTCCTCTCATAATAGCTTCGCCAGCTTTCAGTGCATAATGATCTAATACCAAGCTTTCTGTGAGCGACTTCTAACAGGTCGGGTGCCACGGCACCACATACTGACGCAAATGCAATCGACTGGGATACTGTTTGTCAAGCTCGGGCGAATGTAATTGCAGGCGGATGCTTTGCATCGACCCGCGTCTTGATTTATCTAGATTACAACTTTCAATAAAGGCCCTTGGACTACGCTATGCCGGCACTGGCTGTTCTAGCGCGTCATCAACGCTGCTGTATTATTTGAACTACTTTAAACGTTTGCGAGATGCAGGTGGATCTACTCACGCGTCAGAACTGGTAATGTCCCTTGGCCGGAATTTGGGGGTAAAGCGAATAACACAAGCACCACAGGCTGAAAACTTACCAACTTCTCGACCTGATAAACCAACAATTGAGCTTTGCCTTGGAGCGACCGCCGTTGCACTTGGAATGGTGATGGCGGGAACCGGCGACCTCAGCTCCCTGCGTATGCTTCGTGATCTCCGTTGGCGTGTTGATGAGGGGGTGACTTATGGTGCGGACTAGCACATGCTGAGATCTAGCCATCGCGCGAACTTAGGCACGCACATGGCCCTTCATATGTCTATTGGACTCTTGTTCCTTGGCGGAGGGCGTGCCTCGCTCTCTCGATCCAGGAAGGCCATCGCAGCTCTATTAGTTGCTTTCTTTCCTCGCTTTCCCCGAAGCACTGAAGATAATCAGTACCACTTACAGCCCCTGCGTCATATGTGGGTGCTCGCAGTTGCATGGCGTGGTTTCAAGGCCATTGACGTAGAGACGGGGAAAAATACCCGCGTGCCACTTGAAATCGAGGTCAAGCGGGTCAATTATTTGAATATGTCTGATACCATGCCGCAGTCAGGAGTGATGCAAACGACGACGCCCTGCCTTCTTCCCCCCGTGGAAGAAATTGTATGTATCCAAGTGAAATCTGAGCGATACTACTCGATTAGATTTAACGTCTCACAGAAATAACCGGCGTGTTCTAGTTATACTGTTTGCGCACAAACTTGCTTCTAACCTAGGAGACAAGATCACGCGTGCATGTCCTCGCAGCTTTGTGTATATGTCAAGCGTCGTCCTGGCCACCTAAGCTACCCAGGTGAACGCGACATGTGCAATAGTACCATTCGTGGAAGGTACGTTTCGATGCCTGGTCATCTGGACAAGACAGGTGATGAGATCGCTGCATATACAGATGACAAGCTCATGATCAATTTTGCTCGCCATTTTTGTGGCCAAGTTGGGGATGGAAGATCACACACTTGGGGAGGCGGCGTCTCAGGGGCGAGCCTTGGGGGCATACCGAGTTCGATGGGGCGATGGTGCTCCCGTATTCTGCACGAATGTATTGCATGTGACAAACCCACCGCATTAATTCTCTACCTTCAACTCCACCACATCGTTCTTTGCATGGGCTGGACTCAGGTTTGTACCCAACGTTGGTCCATTCGTGCTACTCTGGAGTAATTTATTATGATTCGACCCCCCGAGCATGCAGCGTGCATGACAAACAAATACCAAACATCGATCAGACTCACATGTCATCTAGGTATTATTCTTCAAAGTGCGCGCTGCGAAATCATATTCAGCAAACGACAAGCCCCACGCCTGCCTTGCTCCGTCAGGATTTTATTGAAGCTCTCAGGGTTCATGTTGGGCGCCAGTCCCGAGGTTGTTAGGATACTGAGCGGCAGTACAGTACTGAAAAGTAGCCAATGGAAATTGTGTGCGCGTTGCTGGATAATTATTGCAGGGATTTTGCCACCACGAGCTGTAAATAAAATATCACGGAAGTGCTTCAAGCTCTATAGCCACAAGCCACTACCAAGCTACCAATATGAGAGTATCCCTAGTTAGGCCCCTCCTCTCTCCCCCTCGTACTTTATTTCTCCACGGTCTATGCCGTACATTGCTATTTCTCCACAGTTTGTGCTGGGGGGAATAAGGGAGCTTATTAACGTTCCCGCGTATCCGTGTCATTCGGTGTCATTCACTCCCAGCCACACGATGGCTGGCAGGAGAGTGAAGACTACCACGTTTTAGGGCCGCGTAAACTCTGCCCAAGTGCCGTCTGGATTGCGTTGGACCTTGGCCTCATGAGCAAGCAAGCTCCTGCCACCTGCGCTGTCGGCTGCGCGACGGGCCAGCGTGCGGCGCGTTGCAGCCGTTTCTTGTCTCAACGCGCCTACGAAGGTGCGGCGTCACTGCCCTGCGCCAGCGCCGGCAGCGCGGGCGTCTGCGAGGCTGCTACGGGCTCCGGAGCGCGCCGTCGTCGGGGCAGCCCCTGCGCCTCCGCGCCGTCGTGAGGCTCTCATCGACGGCGGCAGCGGCGCGGCGCCGCTCGCCCGCGGCGGCGGCGCGCGCGCGCCAGGCGGCGACCGCGCGCTGCGCGCCGCGCCGCGCGTCGAGCGCCGCGGCCGCTGCTGCGGCCGCGCGGCCGCGGCCGCCGCGGCGAGTGCCGCGCGAGCGCCGCGGAGCGCGCGAGACCGCTGGACGCGGACCACGTGGCGCGCCGCCGTCCGCCGGAGCGCGCGGCACGCGGCCGCGGCCCAGGCCGCAAGGCCCCGG
>NW_008705591.1:433946-436862 GCF_000186865.1 Aureococcus anophagefferens
TCGCCTGCGGCGCTCTCTTGGCGCCTGCGGCGCCGCCTCCCGGCGCCTTCGGCGCCGCCCCACGGCGCCTTCGGCGCCGATTTTCTTCTTCTCTTTTTTTTCTTGAAGTGTGGAAACACCAAACTAAGGGGCGACACTGAAAACCCGGTCGTCGCGTCCCGCTGCGCCCGCGTCGGCCGCCGGAACACCGCCACCGCCGACGGCGACACGTTCGGCAGCTCGACCTCCGTCCGGCCGCGCTTCTTGTTCCGGAACGGCGACGCCTCCTGCGCCGGCGCTGGCGCCGGCGCCTCGGCCGCTGCCGCCCTCATGCGCGCGAGCTTCTCGCGGATGCGCAGCGCCATGGTGGGCTCGTCGGCCACATCACCATTTTTGAAAGAGGCAGGTTCCACCTTCCCACCTGGCCAGATCAGAGTGAGACTGCGTTACGGGTATCCTAGGCGTATCCTGGCTCCTCTGCTGGCTCATTAAAGTAGAGCCGCCAGCGACTCGGGTCCTTGTTCGTGTGCGCGGCGAACTCGTACGTCCTCCCGTCGACGACGACCGTGCCCCGCTCCGCATCGGCGCTGCGCGGGCGGCCGCCGCCGCCCATCGGCGACCGCCGAGGCGGCGACGCTCTCCGGCGACGCTCTCCGAAGGCAGCCCGTGCACTGCAAAATGACGGCATTGTGACCCACTTCAGCCGGGGCGAGTTTTGGGGGAGCCCTAAACCGGCGCATTCGCCGTGGGGCGACGCCCCACGCAGTTCCCCTAATTTTCGCGTCCCCCAAAATCCCGGAAGTCGCTCCAGGGAGAGGTCGACAGAGAGATACGACCCCGACTCCGCGGACAACGAATTTTCCTTTCCCTCCTCTTGAAGCACCTTATGGGCCAGCGCTAGCAGCGTCTGGCCCGTTCCCGAGTTCCTCCGAATCAAATCTCCCAGTTTTTGTCTTATCATGTCTGTGTCGGCCCAAGATGCGCGCTCCCAAAGTTGGGCAGCCCACGCCGCGATGGCGACGATGTTCAGTAGCGCCAACAAGTTCGATCCTGGGGCGAACCCCGTCGAGAACAGCAAGATGCCCAAGAAGTGGGTCTTCGCATACGTGAACAAGGCCGCCGGTCGTCGCAGGCCCAACCAGGCCAGAACAGGCGAAACCCGCGAGAACACTTTACACGTACGTTAACGCCCCGCTGAGGCGCGTAGACGCCCCCTAGACCCCCCGGAGGCGTGTGGAAGGCGCGTGCGACGGGTGGTGTACGCCAGTCGTCCTCGCCGGTCGCGGCCGCGCCGTGGTCGCGCATGGTCGTCGGGCCCGGCCGGCCGTAGGGCTGGCCGCTGCCGTAGCCCTGGGTCTGTCTCGAAGCTCGGCTCGGATTTATTTGCGGATACCGTACGAAATTCGAGTGGTCGGCGAGTAAACTGCAAGCCACAGGCCGCCGACGCAAAGCTCTGTCATGAACGATGGCATCATTAACGAAGGCGCAGGAATAGAAAAGGGCGAAAATGCAAGGATGGCCTCGTTTGTTGGTGCGATAGCTATCGCAGACCTCGTTAAGCAAGTATTCTTAATAGACGATGTCATATCAAGAATCCATTTTCAGGTCAACACTCGGCCCTAAAGGCATGGACAAAATCTTGCAGTCCGTGTCATCTTCGGACAACAAGATTGAGGTATTCTTGTAAGCAGTATTTTAGCAAGGGTTCACAGCTAGGTCACAAACGACGGCGCGACAATCCTACGTTCTGTACACATAGACAATGCTGCTGCAAAAGTTCTAGTCGACATTGCGAAGACGCAGGACGAGGAAGTCGGCGACGGGACTACGAGCGTTGCAGTAATCTTCTGTGTTCCACATCCTCCAAAATATGATATCACCCATTGACAAAGGTCCTCTGTGGTGAGCTTTTACGAGAGGCCGAAAAGCTCATAGATGCACGCGTGCACCCACAGACTATTGCTGTGCTCAACCGCGCGCATGTTGGGAATTCCAGGACAATCAAGCACTTCATTAGGCTGGATGGCGTTTAGCAGTGCGACTTGCTCGATCCGAACTTGAAAATGCAGCTGTTTCCAATGCTGAAGGAGACCCCGGCGCTTTCCGGAAAGACTTAATAGAGATTGCACAAACGACGTTGAGCTCTAAACTGGTAGTCTACGAAAAGGTATCCATTTATTTGCCAAGTTGGTGTATACTACAGTGATACTGCACACCTTTGTAGGAGCACTTCGCAAAACTTGCCGTTGACGCAGTGCTACGGTTGCGTGGTTCGGAGAATTTAGACTACGTTCAGCTGATCAAGAAGCCGGGTGGCTCGCTTCGTGATTCTTACCTTGCAGAAGGCTTTGTGCTTGATAAAAAAATAGGGATTGGTCAACCGCGGCGCGTGGAAAATGCCAAGGTGATGGTCGCTAACACAGCAATGGACTCCGATAAGATCAAGATCTATGGCGCGCGTGTCAAAGTTGCCAGTCTGGCAAAAGTGGCCGAAATTGAAGTCGCTGAGAAGGAGAAAATGGCAGCAAAGTGTATTCGCATCTGTGACCATGGAATTAATGTTTTCATCAACCGCCAGCTCATTTACAATTATCCAGAGGAAATATTTGCAAAACATGGAGTCATGGCCATCGAGCATGCTGATTTTGAGGGCGTCGAACGCCTGGCGGCACGAGCCAGTGTCAGCAATGGGAATCATCCAAAGTGCATTCTGCAGGCCGTCTTGGGCGCTGAAATCTGTTCTACCTTTGATCAACCTGAGCTTGCAACCCTAGGAACGTGCGACCTGATAGACGAAATCATGGTCGGCGAAGACAAACTGGTTCGCTTTTCAGGCTGCAAGTCAGGAGAAGCATGTACCATTGTTCTTCGAGGCGCGTCAACGCATGTTCTCGATGAGGCCGAGAGTATTCATGCGGTGTATGAAAGGTATCAATG
>NW_008705591.1:436912-439419 GCF_000186865.1 Aureococcus anophagefferens
TCTATATTGGAGTTGCGGAGTTCTTTCATCCGCTCATCCAATTTCAGATTGATGAGACCAGTTACAACAAAACTAGTGCATACATACGCATGGTAGTCCCGGCCGTTTTGTCGTCCCCATGGAGGCCCGGAACGCCGACTTCACGGTGTCGGCCGCTGCAGTAGGAGCTCCCCAGGCATATGTGCTAAATCCGCCTCAATGGCCCGAAGAACCCGTCCCACGCAATTATGGCGGCTCGGGTATTTCGGAGGGTATATACCGGTATGGTAAAATACCGGTATATATCCGGACCCGTTTTCCCATACCGGGTATTTTGCTTTTGGGCGACCCGTAGACGGGTACGCCGCGGCTGCCGGGCTCGGCCGCGGCGAGCCTGAGTCGCAGACCGCGGCCTTCGCGAAGATGGCCGTGGACATCCTCGGCGCGGTGACGCACGCGTGCGCTGTCGAGAGGATCAACAAGAGCCAGGGCATGGTCCACTCGGAGCGCGTCCAGCGCGTCCATCGCGTCTAATTGCTTCAAGAATCGCAACGATGCAGCTCCTGGGCGGTTGAACGGGGGGGGAATGCCATTCAAGGCAGGTCTTATTGTCCGAGGGGCTTTCCGAAGTTCGACCATTGTTCCCTGGCCATTGTTCCCTGGCCATTGTTCCCCGGCACTTTTGTTTCGAGCTGTAGACTATTTCTTGTGTATGACTCGTGCCCCATCTCCGCGCCCATGTCGATTGAGGAAGAGCTTTGGTGCATCTTCACGAATTATACGCTCAAGTCTAATCCAATGGAGCCGGCGACTCTACCTTCCCGACAGTTTCTCAAGTTGGCGAGGGAGACACAATTGGCGGTGACTGCCAGGGACCTGGCAGATGCACACATAGCAATCTCTTCACAGCTGTCGGTTGGGGAAACGTTTCGACGTCTCGGGCGAAAGGGCAAGGCTCTAACTTATAGCGATTTCGTAGCGGTTTTATTTCAGCTCGCGCCCAAGTGTCATCCTTCAGTAGACGCGAGCTTTGCATTCCAGAAGGTTTTACTCGAGAACGTGCTACCTCTAGCACAGCGCCGAAGTGTATATTCCGTGGAAAGCGTGCTCGCGGAGGACGAGATCAAAGACTTATTGGGGCGACAATTTGCAAGAGGAATCGATGGAATCTTTGATTGGTGTGTAACAATGGCTAATTCCTCGCAGCATGCAGCAGATAGGGGGGGGACTAACTGCTTCGATGCGCGCCACAATGCCAGAATTGGCTATACGGAGTTCCTTAAATTTTGCGAAACGTTCAAGATATTTGAAGGACAGGTGTCAAGGGTGGATGCACTGCTCTCAGTGCGGGCGGTGGGTGATGTGTATCTTGCGGCAACGCGAAAGCGCAACGCTTACGTCTCGGGTGCCTCACCACCATGTGTGCAGGATATGACGCGGAGCGATTTCGACGAGGCTCTTGTTCGCATCGCGCTTCATGCCTATTGTGGCCAAGTGTTCTTGCATCTGAGTTCAGCAACTAAGCTGCGCGCGCTTTTTCTTTATCTTTGGCGGGGCAGCGCTTCATCGGTACCAACCCAAACAGCATGGCTTGATGCCTTAACAGGCTGCGACGATCGTCTCGTCCGTGGTGCTGCTATTAACCCTCATGGCTCGGCCAACTTTAATGCAACCTTTCTGAAGATGTGGAAAACCGACGATTTTGCAGATTATACTAAGGATGGTGGGGTCATTTCCGAAAATGGCACGGTGATGTTGAATCGCATCATTGATCGAGCTGCCGACCTGACACCTGCTCAGTTTTCTCGTTTCGTTGATGATGGTGCCGCCCGCACCCATACCGGATTGAAGGAAGTCTCGAGCCTATCAAATGGAATCAATCTTGATCATGCAGCCAGGGCCGAAGTGCGTACTTCTGACATCAAGCGTCTCCTAAAAGACCGCCGGGACATCGCTGACCTGCTTCACTACCAAATCCTAGAAGGCAACGGGAGTGGCTGATTGAGCCAGGGACTAGCAACAGTTTTGTCATCCAATGGTCGATAAGCTGGCGTCTCACATTCAAGGTCTCCCGGTTCGCTTAAGTCCCCAACAAGGCACGTGCAAGTTTGGCCAGCGGACGCCCGGCGCAAGTCGAGGGTGATCTGCTTGCGCCCAAGGCAGGCAGCGCCAGACTATCCACCAACCCCCCGAAACTTCCGAGAACAGCAGGTCCGCACTAATGCGAAATTAGCGACACATTAGCGGCTTAAGAGGAACAACCCACTTGGGCTTCGAGGCCTGCAGACCCTATTTTTGGCGCGAGCGGCACGCTGTGCAAATTAGGTAGCTGGGCCTCGGACCTTAAACAGCACGCGGGCGTACCCAAGGGGCTTGGCCAAACGACGAGCCGCTGAGCTTCCTCAAAGCCAGACCCCCGAGCACCATACTTGAGCCATCATTCACCGTGAGTGAGCAGAACCGAAGGCCTCCGGCATTTCAGCTTTCATCCCGAATGCTAAAAGGCAATCGACTCCTAGTAACTGTGA
>NW_008705591.1:439469-456362 GCF_000186865.1 Aureococcus anophagefferens
CTAAAAGAGCACTGTGGACAGACTGAATGCCGCAGCCTAACAAAAACCCAAGGCGGCACACTGCATGAATGTAAATCAATTCGAAGAATCACTCAAGAAATCGAATTGAATAGCGGCACCTTTTCTGGTGCGGGAAACGTATTCGGGGGGTGGTCAATGAGAGTGCATGGTCTAGGCGGCGTAACCTTCTTGCCATGCTTTGGCCTCTTCGACCCACGAGTGACCTTGGAAACAGGCGAAGCGATGCAGCCTGCACAGTGGTGAGGAGTGCTCGGAACCGGTGGCCTCGGTTGGCAGAGACGATCGACGTGCGCAAGCTGTTTTTCGGGGTTGGCAGCGACAAGTTTAGGTGGAGGTGGTCTATCTGGGGAAATGTGCGGGGGTGGCCCTGAATACCTGTCACCAAGAATTTCATGGAGAATTACAGCGGCACCTTGTTTCATATAAACCGCAACACCATCTGCACGTCCCTTGGAGCCGTCAAGTTCACCATTTTCGTACGTGGCAGGTAGACCGTAGCCGTGACCATTGCCATAAAGATTTGGCATGCAATCTGAGATGCCGCATAGTATACGTCCTCGTTGATCAACTTGAATCTGACCCTGGGCAGTACGAAGGCAAACCTGTACGCCGTGTTCGTCTAGGATAGGAAGCGTGTGTGACTTATATCCCACTGCCCATACGATGACATGTGCTTCATCAAAGCAACGCGTGATGAGACTCTTACTACCGCCTGGCTTGACCTGGCAAAGGCGTACACGTGGTTCACGCCCGCGTATGACATCATTGAAAAAGTTCTTTGCATCACCGCGGAGGCCTGCAAATGCGTGAACCTGCCCGTGGCGATTCGTCTGCTTATAGTCCCTGTAGCCGTCAGCATCTGCATCACGCTTCGAGACATAAAAGACACGCACTGGTGAACGATGCAAGATATTGAGAGAGAGGTGGATTGTTGCAGCTTGAGGTAAGGCCGCGGCGCATGGTAAACTGGATGGTGCAACAAGTTGAGTGCGTGCACAGCTGATTTCAAGGGGAGGGAGAGGTGCAAGCGTAACATCACTCGCATTCGGGGCGAATCCGATAGATTTCAAACTCTCGTCAGTGGGAGGTGATGATGCAGAGCTCTGATCAGTGCGATCTCTGATCTGCTGCTCGACACAGATTACAGATGTTGATTCCAAATTCGTCACAACTGGCGCTGTTGTGTTAGACCCAAGACTGCGGTGTGGGGACTTGGCAGCAGTGTGGGTGTTGTGGATGGATGAGACTGCAGAGGTGGTATTCAGGATCTCACACTGCGTTGATTCGCCGCGCAGACATAGCCAGGCCACAGAGAAAGCCGAATGTGCACCACCAACAACACAGACCTTTCCATGCTTTGGCCCTAGTTTTGCACGTATCATTTGTAGCCCTCCCTTGGAAAGAACATCATTGGAGCAGACCACCTTGGTCTGGTGATGTCGCTGGTTCAATCGTGGTGCTTCCTGGAAAGCACCTAGGGCGAGAATAACATGCTCGGCATAGATGGAATGATGCATACCGCTCCCATCACTGCTCTCTAACTCTATGTGCCAGAGCTGTCCCGTGCGCTGTAATCTTAATGCTCTCATCTTACAGTAACACTTGCTCGTTGGAGTTTGACGAAGTAGGTCAGCGAATATTTGAGCAACCTGGCCCATGAATTTGGCGATCACAGCCAGTGGTGCTGGCGCAGGCCCCAATGCAAGAAGCTGCGCCACGACTGCACTATGACGCAAAGATTCCAATACTGTACCAGTCGCACCCTCATGAGGTACCGTCCCAGGTTTATCCCCCAATACATGGTGGACTAGCCTAGAGGCGAATGTGTTTGAACGGATTGCGTATGCCCCAAGTTGTCCGTAGCCGAGAGACTCGGAAGGGCCTGCGTCCACCTAAAGGGAGGGTTCTAGAAGCAGAGACAAAAACTAATCAAGCTCAGCAGTTGGGCACCAAGCACATGCCGTTGGTGGCACCGACCGGCTGGCCCGGTGAGAATTTTCCGTCATCAGCGACTGACCTTCCGTTGCCAAGCAAAGACTCAAGCAAACCAAGGCGCGCCGCGCGAATCAGAACCTGGAAGAAAAAGTCTACATTGGGATTCTGCTTGTACTCCGCTGACCGCACCCCGACACCTGCTGGCCCACCGCCTAGGATTGCGACCCTGAATTTCTGATCCCGGTCACTGGCACTGTGCCCATCGCAGACTAGAGGGGAAGGTGGTGAGAGTGAACAGGACGTCATCTCAAGCCCCGTTAGAAGCCTTGTCAAAAGTACATGTGGCGGGGACGAGTAAGATACAGACTTTACTTGGTTCTTGAACCCTGGCAATGAATGGTAGCACTGCAAGGACAGCGTTACCACCTTTCAGATGCACAACAAGAACCAAGCAAGCTGGCGGTGATGGCGCCGAGATAGAGCCCTCCAAAGGTAGAGAGATAGAGAGATTTCTATCTTCATCTTCAGTGAACAGTGAACTGCATCTTGATGTTGCAGTGCACCTTACCCCACTGCGCTCCTACTGCGTATCCTGCTAGTTTTCCTTCCCTTCCTTAATTCATTCTAATCCAGTTTTAAGTCTTATAGACAGCGAACTGAAGGAGTGACTGCCAAGCAGACACAGAGTGCATAGCGCTCTTCTGTGTCTGTGGTGTCTGTCTGGTTAACGTCACAGCGACGTGCCAGGTAGCACCAGGCTCAGCGAGGTTGCACAGTCGCCGGACAGTGCACCTGCTGGATAGTAGTTTGACTGACGTCACAGCGACGTTAGGAAGCTAGTAACTATCCTAACTTTCTAGGTGTGGGCCGACGCTCGGCCTCCTGTGAAGCCTCGCTTCATCATATGCAAAACTAACCCTTGACGGAATAAACTTCACAATCTATGATGAATTTTGGGATATTGATGGCTCGGAGCGCACAGCTTATATTGAAGGAGATGCAGACCTTTAAACGAATGGCTCGCATCGTTTATGATATATACGTTGGGCAATTATAATCACTACGGCTCATTTCCTATATGTTCTTCTCATTCTAACCCCCGGACGGAACGAGAACCTTTTTTAAGACGAAGCTATGGTTCGAGCGTCTTTATCAGCCCACAGCCGCGCGATAATGCGGAATTATGCAACGATCCCAGCAGCTTCGTGCTCCGCTAGTGTGAGCCCGAAGCACATGCGTAGACGCGAAGTGCTGCCAATCGCATGGTGACTCAAACGGTCCTTCGGGGGCTGGGATGGGGCGCGATTGATCCCCTCGACTCCTTTTTCATGTCTGTCGAACTCTCGCAGCATCGGGGATCGTGTATCATCGCCCCAGTCGATTCCCTTCAGTAGGGCTGGGTTGGTCGGTCGCTCGGTCGTCGTCGTCGTCGTCGCCGCCGCCGCCGCCGCCGCCGCCGTCGTCGTCGTCACGCGCGCGTGGAGATTCGAACCCACAATCAAGGGCAACGGATGTCCGTAAGTAGCATCTTAATTCCACCCGGGAAGGGCAAATTCGTACATAAACCACACGAAACGACCGTCGACCGAGGGGCTGCCCCGTTCGACGTGAAGATCGCCTTCTTAGTACCGACTAAGACGACGCGCGCACGATTTCGCGGACGCTGAGCCTCACTGCGCGATTAGTCGGTACTAAGAAGATCTCCAGACCCGCCCCCGGGGCCCCCGGTCGCAGCCCATAACGTGCGCAGGAGGTGCTTCAACGCGATTCAATTTAGCGTCCGAGGGTTAGAATGAGTTCTTTTCTCTTCTCTAGGGGTCAAAATTAACTCCGATATGCTTTATCTGGGCATTCCTACTCTCCAAATATCTCTATCTCTCTATCGTCTCCGAGCGCGCTTGATCGCCGCGTCGACCTGAGCATGGGGGAGGCGAATAGGACACTTTGACCCGGGTTGTTCCCACCCCTCAGAAACCGACGCGTTTGATCGCGTAGGACAGGCCCTCGAATTAAGTGCGAACATTTTTCTGTGAGATTCATGGCTTTCGTCCCGCCAGCACTCTGGAATTTTCCACCGCGCGTCGCCATCGGTAAGATTTTGCTTACTTTCAACAGGAACCGCTTCCGACGGCGGGCGCCGTAAGCTCACCGCGGCCGGTGAGTTAAGTGTGAGGACCCCGGCTCGTAGTAAAGCAAGGCGTTTGGGTTAATTTATTGAAGTAGTAATCGGAAACTTCATCGAAATCGTACAAAACTGCATCGTCCATATATAGAAGGACGAGCTGTGCGTGTTTGGTTCCCCCGCCGTACGAAAATTAAATGGCTGTCGTCGCGCGAGCGGTGCAGAGGGAAGCATTGACACGGGAATGAGTGGCTCAGCGCGCGCGCGAGCGCGCCTAAGTTCGAAGGGCGCGCTCGCGCCGCGCCGCAGGCAAGCCCCCAGGGGCAAGATGCCGTAGGCGTCTTGTTTCGACCGACGGATAACGCTGAGATGATGTGATGCGCCAGCGCCGCGCCGTTTTTGCGCTAGGTGGTGCACGAAAAGCGCGCGTGCTGCGCCGGACAGCGACGACGGGGTTCGGGAGCGCAAAAATTCCTGCTGGCGGCCTTTCGCGGCGAGACTGTCGATCATTGCGACTGCGGGGCGCGCCCCCACTCGATTTTTGCATCCCCGGGTTCATATACCGTGATAGCATGGGGCAGCTCATCACCTCTCTACGGTCGCCCTGCGACTGAATTAGGTTCGAAACTCCCCGCGCGCGCGACGACGACGGCGGCGGCGGCGGCGGCGGCGGCGGCGGCGGCGGCGGCGGCGGCGGCGGCGGCGGCGGCGACGACGACGACGACCGACCGACCGACCGACCGGCCCAGGAATTTGGTGCCAGGAACTCGCCCGGGACCTCGGGGAAGTCACCCGAGGTCCCCCCGAGTACGCCCGAGTAGGATTTAATCAAAGTTTACCACCCCGTACCCCGGAGCTCGAGGTCACTCGCCGCGGCCCCGGATCGCCGCTGGTCACCGCAGATCGCCGCGGATCGCTCGGGATCGCGCCGGTTCACTCCGGTCGCCGCCGGGGTCGCAGTGGCGCCGGCACTTAGTTGGGGCGATCCGGCGCGATCCCGGCGCGATCCGCGGTTTGCGGCGGCCTCGGCGATCCGGAGCACAGCGACGCCAAGATACATATCTACTCTCCAAAAATTCTGAACGAAAATTTCAATCACCAAATTTCGAGAGGCGGCGATTAGGACCAAACCATGGCGCGTGTCGTATGCCTGGGGCTGGTGCTTGTAGAAGCTTGCTACGGTGCGTCTTCGTCGGAAGCCAAATCAGCTTCCCTCGCGGACTACGGCAACCTTCGCGGAATCGGCGGGGAGCGCTTAAATATGGTGGACAGGAGCCCCGACGCGGATCTGATGGCAACGTTCGAATTCGAAGATCTTCTGTCGTACTCGTACGATTACGGCGAAGCAAGCCCCGGGGACGCTTCGACAGCACTCGGAGGGTTTGGTGTAGATTTTAACCTCGGGAACATGAATTTTGGCCCGGAGGGCTCTCTGACGAACACTGGCCGGAGAGATGGCTATTATGTCAACGCGGCCTCTTTCCAAGGATTTGAACCCGACGGGACTTCAGGCGTCAGTGTCGCACCCGCTGGCGATGTGGACGGGGATGGCATGGATGATATTTTGATCGGGGCGCCAGGTGTAAAACAAGCATACGTTCTCTTCGGTTCCTCGGGCTACGCTGCGTTTCGACGGCAGCTCACCATGGGTAGTTTCGAGACAGCGATCAACGCACTCCCAGACGACGGTTTCATCATTCTCCGCGAGGACAACGATGACATGGATAGCGCTTTTGGTTCCCAGGTCTCCACTGCCGGAGACATTAATGGGGATGGCTATGACGATGTGCTCATCGCCGCATCCAACGCGAAAGGTTACGGGCGCGTATATGTTTTTTTCGGCGGCGCGCGTACTACGCTTACCGGGCATGGTGCTTGGGATTTGACAAACTCGAAACATTTTCCGTTGGAACGCGGTTTCCGCTTCGAAGGTGACGCAGAGTTTTTGAATTTGGGAGTATCCGTTGCAGGGGGCTTCGACATGAATAACGACGGCTTCGATGACTTCATTCTTGGCGTCATCGGCGGCAGCCACGAGCAGCAGATGGGGGAAGTCATATTGGTCTACGGCACCGACAAATTTGATCGGTCCATTCTACCCATTCGCAACGTTGCTGGTACGGGCGGTTCGATGAATCCGAGAGGTGTTCGTCTTTCCCTCAAAAACAAAGACGGCGCGGGAAAGAGAGCACTCGTCGGCATTGAGTGCGCAGCTCTTGATGATGTTAATGGAGATGGCCATGACGATGTGGCAATTGGTGCATCACAGTATGGAACTGGAGGTGCAGTCTTCGTACTCTTTGGTGGCATTCAGTATCATGGTACCTTTTATCTGGATGAAATTGACGGCACGGATGGTTTTGGCATCCTAGGTGCCAACAAGGGGGACAACCTTGGAGGCGATGTCAAAAAGGCGGGTGACTTCAACGGGGATGGCTATGGCGACATTGTCGTCGGTGCCCCAGCATTTGAGCATCGTCGTGGCGCTGCTTACATTATACTCGGGCGCAAACATTTCGGTCCGACGGCACATGCTGACATCACACTCCGAGGCGACGCATTCCAAGACATAACCGGGTACTCGGTGTCTGGCGCGGGAGATGTTGATGGCGATGGCTTGGATGACGTACTGGTCGGGTCCTTCAGTGCTTCTCCTCAAGGCCGTGACATGGCTGGGACTATCTATTGCGTTTTAGGGGGGACCAAGAAACAGGGCATCTTCGATCTTGCAGATTTGAACGGTTTTGATGGGTTCAAGATGTACGGTGAGCATGCTGGCGACTGCGCCGGGTACGATGTCGCCGCAGCTGGAGATTTCAATAACGATGGTGTCGACGACTTGGTTGTTTCTGCTATGCTTTCAAACGCGGGGGAGGTGGACGGAGGAAACACATATGTCATCTTTGGATCCCAATTTGATGCCAAGGTACCTACCACTATGCCCACGGGTCCGTCCAGCATGCCGACTCCGGCTCCTTCCCACTCGCGCGACTCGCTCGGCAGCGGCAAACTTCCCTTTCCGGCAAGGTCTCCCTTGGGTTCCATTGAAGAAAACCATGCGGGTGCCATGTTCCACGGCGACAAGACCCTCTCTTCTGTGGTGTTTCCAGGAGATGTCGATGGTGACGGTATTGATGACATTCTCGCAGCTGCTGATGGGGATGCCTATGTCATATACGGGGCGGCCGATGACGACCTCTACGCTGCATGGTCAGGTGAGCTGGACATGATACCGAAGAAAAAACCGGATGGGACCTACGGCGCAGCCATCATCGCGGATTGTGACATTGAGGTCGTCTCAAGTGCGGGGGATTTCAATGACGATGGTTTCGAGGACATGGCACTCGCTTGTCCATCGAACGCCGACGGATCGGGCACGGTTTTTATCGTATTTGGTGGCGACGCTATCAAAGCATCTACCGAACTGTCAGATTTGGTTCGGGGCGTTGATTATGTTGAAATCACTGGAGGAGCAGAGAGCGATGCGTTTGGCTCCTCGCTTTCGTACCTCGACTTCAACGCAGATGGGTACACGGACGTCGTCATTGGTGCTCCAGAGCGGGATCGTGCGTATGTGTACTTTGGGGGGGCTACAGCCGACGCCGCTTCAGATGTCGTACAGGCCGACAACCTGGCCGCCTCTGAGGGCTTTAGACTCAGCCACGAGGGCAACTCGGAGCTCGGAGCAGCCGTTGCAGGAATTGGAGATATCAACGACGATGGTTACGATGATCTTGCGGTTGGTGCGCCAGGCGCTGCCCTTGTGTGTGTTGTATTTGGGAACAATATGGAAGAGAAGTCGCTCTATGATTGTGGTGATCTATCACCTGGATCAAACACACCCGGCTTTCACACGTTTACCAACCCGGAGGAGGGTGATATGGAAGTGGAAGAGCGCCACGTTGGGTTCTCCGTTGCCGCAGCGGGTGACGTCGATGGTGATTCATACGCAGACTTTCTCATTGGAGCGCCTGGCTTAGACCATGGTTCAGGAAAAGTATTCATTATGCTCGGTAAGGACGACTGGGATAAAATAGAGAACACAAAACACGCCATCCCTATTGTCTCGAGTCTCCGGCGCGGTGCACTTGGTACTGCGGTTGCAGGTGCCGGTGACATCAACAACGATGGTTTGGACGACATTCTGATTGGAGCTGCGAATTCACTCAGCTCGACCAGTTCTGAGCCGGGAACGGCTTATGTTCTTTATGGCACTGCCTCACTCAGCGACCTCTCCTACAATCAGGGGGTGTATGGCTCTCATACAGAAACGAAGGAACCAAACCAAGCCGGCATCGACGTGCGCCAGCTCGATGGCAGTGATGGCTTTGGCCTTACGGGCACCGAAGTTGGTGCCATGGCAGGTGCATCGGTTGCCTTTGGCAGCTATGACGTCAACTCGGATGGCGTCGACGACCTAGTCGTGGTGGAACCAGGAGCTCATCAGGCTTATCTCCTATTTGGTCTGTCCCTTGAAGCGACTCCTGAAATTGCGCCCCCCTCACCAACAAGCAAGCCCACATCTGCAACACTTGGCCAACCAACGACTGCGCCGACGACGTTGGAACCAACCCCAGCGACCTGGCCACCAACGTCGACGAAGAAGCCCACGGGCGGCTTTCCAACAGCAAAGCCTACGCTGCAGCCTACCTCCAGGCCGACGCACATGCCCACCGGCGGGTTTCCCACCCCGATGCCTACGGAGACGCCCACCACAGCTTTCTCTTTCATATCAGTTGGCTATGTCCAGGCCACCATTCGCATCACTGACATGTCTGCCGCGAACTTCGGATCACTCGAGACCATTTCCGTGCAGTATGCGGTGTACGACATCCTTTTCGATGGATACATCACCAGCCCCCAAAATGTGACCGAGGTGGTCGCGATAGACATCGCATCGATTGACATCTCTTTCTACCTCGCAGTTGACTCTCCCAGCGACCTAGCTGAATCTGAATTTGCACTTGTAGAGGATATCTATACCTTACTGAATGAGGCCGTCGACTCTGGCTATTTTGAAGAGCGGCTCATATATTGGACCGCTTTCTTTGAGGCTGATGGTAACCTGGCATCTCTTGACGCCAACATCACGTCTTCCCTCCTCATTCCATCGGCAACATACTTCACCACATCCAACACGATGCCGCCTACGTCTGCACCCCATCCTCCCACTGCAGATCCTACTATCATGCCTACTGACGCCGCCACAGCTTCCACCGATGACTCAGCGGGTGATGATACCACCCCCACGGGCGACGATGATGCTACCGACCCGACGGGCGACGACGATGTCTCTGCCCCAACGGGGGACGACGACGCCACGGCCCCGACGGGCGAAGATGATACCACAACCGCCTCCCCAGGCAACGACGACGCTACTGCTCCCACGGGGGACGACACCTCCGCCTCTACGGGCGACGACACAGATGACCCCACTTCGACGGAGGGGGAGGGCAGTGATGATGGCTCCTCTTCTGATGATGATGGCGCTTCCCCTGTGGGTGACGATGGTGTTGCTGAAGAGGATGACGACGCTACCACCTCCACCGACGATGCCAACCCTGTGGGTGACGGCGACGACGCGACTTCTGTGGACGATAATACTGCCCCGGTGGATGATGGCGGCGGCTACAACGACCCCGACAACGGCGTGTCCAATGATGACAGCTCCGAGGGTGATGGTGATGCCGCCACCACCACCGACGACAACACGACACCCACTGGCGATGGTGATGACGAGGCCACCTCCACGGGCGCCGGCGACGACGACACCGCCTCTACGAGCGATGGCGGTGACGGTGACGACGCGGCCTCCACGGGCGGCGGCAGCAACGGTGACGACGCCGCTTCCACGGGCGGCGGCAGCGACGGTGACGACGCCGCTTCCACGGGCGGCGGCAGCGACGGTGACGACGCCGCCTCCACCCGCGACGATGGCATCGGTGACGACACCTCCGTGGCTGATCAGGATCCCACGCCCGCACCACAACCTGGAACCGGGACAATCTCAACATCGAGTAAAAGTGACGACGACGATGGTGCAGACTCGGCATCGACCGCATTGCTTGTCGTACCCTTGGTCGTGGGGATTTTCATTATCCTGGTCGCTCTTGGATATCTCTATCAGCAAAAGAAGTGGTGTTTTGCCGAAGAAGATGCAGCTGACTCGCCAGCACCCGCAAGTGATGGCAGCGATATTGCCGTGGAGGGCGAGTCTGTCGAGGCTCATCAGATGCCCGTGGACGAGGCTGAGATGAGTTCTGCCATCGTGAATAGCCAGGACGATCTTTCCATGGTCGAAGCCCCCGCCTCGATGGTTACAGATGTGCAGGAGAAGATAATCGAGGCCGATCTTTGACGACCACCAGTTTTGGCAGAAGGCCGGCTCGTCTACCTGGGAGAGGCCGTGCATCCGAAGTGCGGCCATCTTGAGAGGTCCCGAAAAATGGCCCGGAACAGCGGCGGCTCACCCGGCCCCCGAGAACCACCAATACCAGCATAGTCCACACGTTATAGAGATGGTGCCCCATCGAACACGGCGACTGCGCATAAAAGCAGCCAGAGCTCCGTAAGCTTCGCCCCCGAATCTTTATTTGGAGCCACTCTAGCTTCAAAATCTAGACGCGTTTTTCGCTAGCCCCTGCACCCTTTCCGGGAGTTGGCGCTGGAGGCGGTGAGGTACTTGGTGAGGTGACTGTGAGGTGATCTCGATCATGTCGTGTCTTTTCATGTGCCTCACCCACATGTTTGCGGACCTCAAAGCCACTGGGATCGTTGCACGTCGCTGCATATTCGAGGAGCGCGGGGCCCTCCAAGGTGGAGATCCCACCAGCTGCCATACTAGTAGTGTAGCGGGAATCATTGTCCCTTCAAGGTATACTTCTCTTACTGGCTTGAGGTTCACAGTGCAGTGGATATATACCAGCTTAGTCGCTTACTTGTATCTTTTGTACGAGGATACGCGGAAAAGGTATCCTCTTCTTTCTTTCTCTTGCACACTTTTAGTGACCGATGTGGCGGGATTTCCGCCTTCAATGTCTACCTTTAGCTTAGCTTGTTCAAAGCTGGCATTGCAGCGCATTTATCCGCCCTATTCAGCTCATTATGTCTTTACTCTACAGATACGCGTCGCTGTATCTTTCCCCTTTTTTCTTATCTCACATCTAGCGAAGGCTGCCTTGGTGTTATCCAGGCTGAGAGCCCGCGCTAGTGTCCCTAGGCTACCAGGGGAGATCGGGCAGTAAGACCGTAGAGCGGCAGGACGAGTAGGGCACGTACGCAGCAAAAAAACGGCACAAACGCACGGAGCGAGTCCTCAGACCCCGGGGGTCGCGCCCTACCGGCGGGGTGCGGCGTCTCAGGCCCGGGAGCCGCGGGGCCCGGAACTCACGAGCTTGGTGAGGTCGATCTCAAATCCAGCCACGATGGGAGGATTGGCCTAGTGCCCCATACCACACCTAAGCCAGCGGACATGTGACCCAGCGCAGCTCCACCGAAGAGGCCGTCGCCGACGCCACATCGCCACCAACGTCACCAAGAAAGCGCATCCGATCTTGTGTCTTGTGTCTGAGTCCAGAACAGGGTATCCACTTCAGCTTACGACCCGTGTGGGGGGCTGCGTCGCGCGTGCGAAGCTCCGGGCGCGACCGTCCTCAGAGTGGCGAGTCGTGCGACTCCGCGTGGATCCGGTCCCACGGGACGACGCGGTACGCGTTCTGAAGGCCGTTGTTCGCCAGAGGCTCCGGGAGTAGGAGCTTGGCCGCCAGGTCGTACTTGCCGCCTGGGGGCGAGAAGAGTGGGAAATTCCCGACTTGCAAGGCCCCATCTCGGTCGCTTTCGCTCGCTTTGGCTCTTTTTTGGACGAGCGGTCATCTGTCCACGCGAGCTCGAACTCGGTGTGCCCTCCTTTGGGTCGCGAAACGCTCGAGTCGACGCGAACTCGAATCGCCCCGCTCGAATCGCCCCGTTCCCGCCCCGCTCGCCGCGGCCGTCCGGCGCGAACTCGAAGACGGGCGACCTGGGCCGGGGCGGCTCTTCGACCCGACTTCAAGGGGCGCGTCTTAGAACCGCGTCGGCGAGAGTCGCGCACGCTTCACCGGGCGAACGACGGAGAGGAGACGACTCGTCCGACGTCAGCCGAGGCGACGCCTATCCGACCGAGCGGGCGGGGCTCGCGCGCGCGGTCGGGCGCGCCCTGCGCGCCGGCCATCCGCGGCGCCGCGGGCGACGCGCCCGCCGGGTTCCACGCGCGCTGCATCGCCGCGACGGACGTGAACCTGCGGCGCGCCGGAATCTTCGACATCGACGTGAATTCCCCTCGAACTCTTCAGCCCCCCCCCGCGGGCGGATCGATCGCCCAGCCGCCGGCCGGGGCGGCGCGCGCGCCGCTGTGCGAGACTTTCGACGCCCCGCGGCCCCGGGGCGGCCGGCGAAGCGCTGCGCCGCCGCGGACGCGACGAGGAGGCGCCCCCCCGCGAGCTCGTAGACGGACCCGCCGACGGGATTGTAGCCATCGTGGAGCATCGCCTGGCGCGGCGCGCGCGTCCGCGCGGCCCCGCGCGCGCGCGCCCCGCGAGGGGCGACCACCGCCCGTCCAAGCGCGGGGACCGAGCGACGTCGGCGCGATGGAGCTCGGGAGCCGCGGTGCGCGGCCGGACGGGCCGGGCGAGCCCGGCCCGCGCTCGGCCTCGAGGCGCGGGGCGTCGCCGCGTCCCAGCGCGCCGCGCCGCCGCCTGCGCGGGGCGCGGCCGGTGGACCGGGGCGCCCCGGCCGACCCGGGGGGCGCGCCGCCCCGGCCGGCGCGACGTCGCCCCGGGCGCCGTCCGGGCGAGCCGCGCGCTCTCGCCGGGTCCGCGACGGCGCGCGCGCGTCGGCGCCGGGTATAAGGCGCGGTTCCGGCCCCGGCCGCCCGCTGGCGAGGTCCACGCCCCACTCGAACTGCCACGCCACGGCGGCGGTGCCCGCGCCGGCGTCGAGCGCGTAGCGGACGACGCGCGAGAAGCAGCCCGCCGCGACCTACGGGGGGCGCGCGTCCCGGCGGCGGAGGCGCCGCGCCCGGCCGCGGCCCGCCCGGTTCGGCTCGCGTCGGACGAGCGATCGTCGCTCGACGCGCCCTCCGCGCGGGGGCCCGCGCCCCGGGGCGACCGCGCAACCCGCGCGCATCGACGCGACCTCGGAACCACCCGGCGTCCCCCCGGGCCGCGACGGCGGTCGTGCAGCCCGGGCGCGAGTCGCCGTCGTCGACGACGAGCAGGTCGCCCGACGCCGCGACGATCGCGGCCTGCGCGCGCCGCGGCGCGTCGCGCGCTGGGGCGCGCGCGCGCGCGGCGCGGGCGCTCGCGTGCGGCGCGTAGAACTTGTCCGCGTCCCTCGCGAAGGCGAGGAAGGGGTAGGCGAAGCGCGACGCGTTGAGGCCTGTGTCGGCGACACCCGGTGAGCTGGACAGTCCGGCCAATTCGCGAAACCTCCCGAGTTCGGTCGAATCGACGCCGCCTCGGCTCGTTTTTGGACGGGGCGCGTTCTCTCGGCGAGGTCTCGACGAACAGCTCACGACGTGCGTCACCAGCGTCCGAATGCGCGCACGTCGACGTCGGGTGGACTCCTTTGTTTCCTGCCCCGGGCGAGGCTCGACGAGAGGGCCCAGCGCGGGCCGGACCCGTCGTGGCGCAGCGCCCAGACCGTGTTCAGCGTGCGGCTCGAGACGACGAGGTCGCCGGACGCGCCGAGCGACACCTGCGCCGGGCGCGGGCGGTGGGCGGGGCCCCGCGCCGCGGGCGCGCGCGGCGCGGCGGCGCGGCGCGGCCGGGGCGCGGCGCCGCGACCGCGTCGACGTGGTGGAAGTCGAAGGTCGGGAGGAGCGACGCGTGGCCGTCGCCGCCGCCGCTGCAGGACACCGACATCGTCGACCACGTCGTCGATGGGAACAGCGCGTCCTCCGGCGACGCGAGGTCGAACCTGCGCGCGCGCACACGGGCCGTCGGCGCGGCGCGGCGCGGCGCGCGGCGCCGCGCCGCGCATGTCGTAGACGGGCTCGAGCGCGCCCGACGCGCGGTCCCAGCCTGTGAGGCGCGCGCGTGCGGCGCGCCCGACCGCGGCGCCGCGCCGCGCGCCCCCCTCCGGCGCCGGTCCCGGCGCGAGAGCCGCGCGCCGGCGAAGGCGTTCGCGTGCACCGCGCGCGCGGGCACGCCGGGGAAGGCGACGACGGGCACGCGCTCGTCGGCGTAGAAGCGGACCTGCGCCGGGCGGCCGCCTGCCGCCGCCGCGCCGGCCGCGCGCGCGCCGGGCGCCGCGGCGGGCCTCGTACTGCGTCGTCCACGCGGGGAGCCCCGGCGCGCGCCGGTCCACGCGGCACTCGTGGGACGCCTGGTTGTAGTTCCGGTTCCGGCCCGTGCACGCGACCTCGGACCGCCGGCGGAGGCTGCCGAGGAAGTCGACCTGCGCGGCGCGCGGCCGGCGAGCCGGGTCGACCCGACCCAAACGTCGCGCCGCTCGAGCTCGGTCGCATCGAAGCCGGTTCGGCTCGTGTTTGGACGAGTCGCGCCCTCTCGTCGAGCGCTCGACGGAGCGTCGGCGCGCGCTCTCGAAACCGCGCGACGACGCGCGCGTCGAAGTCGCGTCGCCTCGCGCGCGTCCCGCCCAGAAGTCGACCTCGCGGAGCTCCGAATTCGCGTGCCACCGCGCGAGCGTGCCGTTGCGGTCCGCCTCGAAGGTCCGGGCGTCGGCCTTGCCGACGAGGAGGACCCCGCCCCCGGCGTCGCGCGGCAGGAAGTCCCAGGCCTCCGCGCCGTCCATGTGGTAGGCCCAGACGACGGCGCCGGCGCCGTCGACGCCGACGACGCCGTTGAACGCCTTCGCGCCGGACACGTTGCCGGCGGCGGGGACGGCGAGCTCGAAGGCTGCGAAGGTGCCGACCTCGAAGCTCATGTTGCCCAGCGCGGGCGCCGCGTACCTGTGCCGAACGCGACCCGTGGCGCACACACGGCCGGGGGGGGAAGGTTCCGGACCGAGCACCGAGTCTCGGTCGGTCGGTCGAATCGAAGTTTTTTTCGGCGGATGGATAACCCCACCCCCGGAGTCGCGCGGCAGGAAGTCCCAGGCCTCCGCGCTGTCCATGTGGTCGGCCCATTTTTTTTCGGCCAATGTTCGGACGAGTTGTTTTCTCTCGTCGTCGTCGTCGTCGACCAGCGAAACATCTCCATCACAAACGTTCACGCACATGTCGAAGTGCGGTCGAATACATTCGCGTTCGGCCCGGCCACGCGCGCGCCGCGGTCGAAGCGCTCGTAGCCGAGCGCCGCGGTCGCAAAGGTCGTCGCCGCGACGCGGGTCGGCGCGGACCTCCCGACGCGGAGCCAGACCTCGGCGTCGTAGGTCGCGTTCGCCCGGAGCCGCGCGAGCCACGCCTCGCCCGCGGGCGCGCTGGCGTTTAGCGAAGTCGCCTCGGTCCAGAGTGCGAAGTCGTCGCCGCCGGCGCACCGCGGCGCGTAGCGCACGGCGACGGCCGCTTCCCAGGAGGATCCCAATTTGGCCGCCGCGCCTCGGGCGTCGTAGGTGACCCGCGCCGCCAGGGGCATGAGCGCACTCGAATTCAGGGGCAAGATGGTGGCCGCGAGCCAACTTTCTGAACGGAGATACGGCGCCGCATCGAGCGTCGTCGTCGACGCGTCGCGTCGTCGCGAGAGGACGACGGCAAACAGGGCCGCGACGAAGACGAAGAGGGAACAGGATCGTTGCAGTCTCTGGCTCGCCCGCATCATCGTCACCGGTGCGCGAAATTGGAGTTTGATATGTATCTTTCTTCGAGTATCGCCGCCTTTCGAAATATCGCGGTGCGATGACCCCCGGACTTGCCGCGCCGGTGGCGTCCGGTCCCGGGTCAGCGATGGAACCCTTTTCCTTCATCGATCGAAGTCGTCCTCGTCGTCGAAGTTGAGGTCACGGTCGAGACGCCGTCTCGGGCCCGCCTGGTCTCCTTCGTCGCCCTCGTCGCGAGGACGAATCCGCCGCGCCTCCTTCTTCTTCAGGTAGGCCCACTTGGAGCGCTGTATGCCGCGGTACTCGGGAACTGATATATATCTCGGGTAATTACTAGTAATTACTGGCTAATTACCACCCCAAGTATTTTTTTGAGAGAAATACCCCAAACTAGGGTAATAAGGAACGTTGATGTCAACGTTACGGGGGAGTGCAGTGTCATCTCCATAGTGTGACGTCGCGATAGTGAGGGATTCAGGTGCAGCCCCAGAATCCCCCTTAGCATAAGCCGTGGAGAAATAAAGTACGAGGGGAGAAAGGAGGAGCCTAACTACTAGTAGAGATACTCCCATGTTCCTCCAACTAGAGAAAGCGCTCTACTACGAGTATGCCCCCCTCTCTCTCAAGAGGGGGAATCGCAGGGCCTAGGTTCCAGTAGGCGTTCTGCATGTCCTCCTGCTCGTGCGCACTAGAATTGTCCGGTTTCTAGTCGGTCAACCCTGTGGCACGCGTACTATGCATAGTATGCGCTTCGGCTGCACGTCGATGGAGACAGTCGAACCCGGTCATAGTCGACCGAGTGGACATCTTGTTAGAACCGCGGGCTGGGTACCGCGATTCGAGACGCCTCGTGCGGCTCACATATGTTCGTGTGGTCGGTTTCTGAGAAAAAGAAAAAGGTGGGGGGGGTGGGGTGGTGGGGGGCGTGGGTGGAGTTGGCGCTGCTCGCTTCGGGGATGTTGGGTTACGAGACGCTGGGCGGGGTGGTGGTTCGCGCGGCCGTACTACGCGCGCATCTGCGCGGCGGCACCGCGACTATTAAAGGCCGACTAGAAGAGTGT
>NW_008705591.1:456412-459011 GCF_000186865.1 Aureococcus anophagefferens
CGTCTCGCCGACGGTGAGCCCAGATGTAGCCGTCGCTGTGCTGCGCGCAGAGCGCGACGGTCTCGCCCGCGGGCGGCCGCGGCGCGGCGCCCGGCGGCGCGGCGGCGGGCGCGCCGCCGAAGCGCACGGCGCCGGCCCCGCGCCACTCCGTCGCGCCGCCGCCGGCCGTGTCTCCCCCCGGGAGCCGCCCGGCGACGGCGGCGAGGAGCGTCGTCTTGCCCGCGCCGGAGCCGCCCATGATCGCCGTCGACGCCGCGCCGGCGAACGCGCACGACGCGCGGTCCAGGATCGCCGCGCCGCCGGCGACGCCGTACTCGAGGGCCCGGACGACGATGTCGACGCGCGGCGGGCCGGCGTCGCCGGCCCGCGGCGGCGGCCGCGGCGCGGCCGCGGCCGCGCCGGGCGCGCCGGGCGCGCCGCCGGGCTTGCCGCCGGGCGCCGCGTCGCGGCCGAGGGCGTTGCCGGGGGGCAGCCAGGTGACGACGCACCGCGTCTGCCGGCCCAGCGCCAGGAAGCAGGCGGCGCGGAGGACGGCGACGCAGAGCGCCGCGTACGCGAGCGACCGCGACGCGTCGCCGTGCTGGAAGTCGAAGCGGTCGAGCGCCGCGGACCGCGAGTAGCCGCCCCAGCCGTGGCCGAACTGGGCGATGACCCAGGCCTCGAAGGTCCAGCGGCCGTACCAGACCGACATGAGGAGCCGCCGCGCGTCCGGGCCGAGCGCGTCGAAGCCGCGGAGCGAGTACTCGGGGAACGAACCTGCGCGGCGTTCGACCGCCGGGTCGGGCGGACGCGACCGGACGTCTCGCGCGCAGTCGCGTCGGCGCCGACGCGGCCGACGTTCGGACGCGTCGGCGGCGGTCGTCGCGCGGCGGAAAGCCTCGCGTCGCGACCGTCGCGCGCGCGCGCGGCGGAGTCGGGTCGCGCGTTCGCGTCCGAGCGGGGACTCCGGGACCGCGCCGAGCGGCAGCGCGTAGCCCGGGAGGCAGAGGCTCAGCACGACGACGAGGGGCAGCACGGCGAGCGCGAGGGCCCGGACGCCCGCGAGCGACGCGACGAGCTCCGCGAGCGACGTGCCGCCGACCGCCGCGAGCCACGTCGACGCGTACGCGGTCGCGTACCTGTGTGGAAATCAAATCTTCAACCCGACTTCAATGGGAGCTTGTGCGACAGCTTCGACGCGAGCTCCTCCGCCGTGCTTCGAGGACGTCACGAGAGCACTCGATTCGTCCAAAAATCAGCCGAATCGACTTCGATTTGACCGAGATAGAGCATTCTGAAGTTCGGCGGGGACCCCCCGAACCGGTGGGTGATTTCCGCGCGGCCGCGCGCGCGTCGGCCGTCGGCGCGAGGCCCGCGAGCGCGTAGGCCGGCGTCACGAGGAAGAAGACGAGGCCGAAGAGGACGCCGCCGTGGACGACGAGCGACGCGGCGCAGTGGTCCAGCACGGGCACGGCGCCCGCCGCGCGCTCGCGCCGCAGCAGGTCGATGTTGCGGACGAACGTCGGCACGAGCGTCGGCCCCGTGCCGACGGCGCCGACGAGCTGGACGAAGAAGATGAGCTTGCAGAGGTCCCAGTACGCGTCGTAGTCGCCCTCGTCGCCGCCGGTGCCGAGGTTGAGCGCGCCGTAGAGCACGCCCACGAGCGCGAACTGCGCGAGCTGGACGCCGAGCTGGTGCCGCCGCCGCAGCGTCGACAGCGCGTAGCGCGCGACGACGGCGGCGAGGCGCCGCCAGTGGCGCGCCGCGGGCGTGCGCCGCTCGCCCGGTGGCGGCCGCCGCGCGGCGCCGCGCTCCGCGGCGACGGCCGCGGCGACGGCCTCCGCCTCCGCCGTCGCGCCGAAGGCCGCGATGGCGCGGCAGGCGACGGCGTCGTCGCGCAGGCACGCGAGCCAGGCGTCCGCGCCGTTGGGCGCGTCGCCCGGGCGCCGGCCGTCGCCGGCCTCGCCGCGGACGGCGCCGAGCGCGCGCGACGCCGGGCCCTGGTAGGCGACCTCGCCGCCGCGCAGGAGGAGCACGTCGGCGAGGAGGCCGCCCCCGGCCAGGGGCTCGAAGGCGCCGTAGGGCGGCTGGTGCAGCGAGAAGGCGACGGTCACGTCGCGCGCGGCCGGCAGGCCCGCGAGGACCCGGAGCGCGGACAGCGCCGTCGCGCTGTCGAGGCCCGTCGTCGGCTCGTCGCAGAGGAGGACGGCGGGCGAGCCGACGAGCTCCTCGCCGATGGACACGCGCCGGAGCTCGCCGCCCGAGAGCACGGCGCAGCGCGACGCCGCGCACCGCGACAGCTCGAGCGCGTCGAGCACGCGGTCGACCTGGGCCGCGCGCGCGGCGGTGCGCGCGCCGAGCATGCGGAGCGCGGCGGCGAAGTCGAGCGTCTCGCGCGCCGTGAGCCCGCCGTCGAGCAGGTCCGCGCAGTCCTGCGGCGCGAACGCGACCGTGCCCCGCCGGTGCGCGGACAGCGGCCAGCCGCCGAAGAGGGCCTCGCCGCTCGCGAAACCGCCGCGCCGCCGGCCGGAGAGCACCTCGAGCAGCGTCGACTTGCCGCTGCCCGACGGGCCCATGACGGGCAGCACGCCCCGCCGGGGCACGACGAGCGTGACGTCGC
>NW_008705591.1:459516-461644 GCF_000186865.1 Aureococcus anophagefferens
GCGCCGCGCCGAGGCGCCCGTGGCAGCAGGCGGCGGCGAGGGCCGTCCAGCCGTCGGCGTCCGCCGCGGCCGCGGCCGCGCCCCCGTCGAGGAGCGCGCCCGCGAGGTCGTCGCGGCCGAGCCACCTGCGCGCGCGGGGGGGGGGTCGGCGCGCGGCGCTGCCCGAGCGCCCCGCGCGGCGCGGCCCACTCCCGCGCGGCGGCGCGCGCGGCGGCCATGAGCGCCGTGCGCCCGGAGTCGTCGGCGGCGCCGGCGTCGGCGCCGGCGTCGAGCAGCGCCCGCGCGACGGCACCGCGGCCCTTGAGCACAGCCCAGTGGAGCGGCGTGCGGCCGCCGCCGTCGCGGGCGCCGACGCCCCTCCCGGCCGCGAGGAGCGCCTCGACGTCCTCGACGCGCCCGTTCGCGCAGGCCCAGTGCAGCGACGTCGACCCGCAGCCCGGGGCGTCGATGACGGACCCGTCGCCCCGCGGCGAGAGCAGGCGGGGCGACTCCATCGCGCCGGCCGGGCTGCACGCTTCGACGAAACGGAAGGAGCCAGTTGAAGCTAATGATTCCTTAGCTCACTGATGTTGCCGCGTTTCTCGCTTGTTCCGAACCGGCCCCTGCACTAGCGCGAGATGGGGGGCCGCTATGGCGGTGTGAGCGGCATCGGGGGACGCGAGGGACTCGGGTGCGTCGCCTCGCCGCCTCCAGATGAGGAGAACCATAGCCGGAGCGTTAGAAGCTAGGTAGGCTCTAGGTTAGGAAGGAGGACTCGGAGGATACGGGGGATGCGTAGCGATGACGCTGGGGGATTTGGGTCATCTGCTCCCCCGCCACATGTGGGCGTATGGAGTGGGGCACCCCGATGGGAGCTCGCTTGGGGAAGATGAATCCCGCAGGAGCCGAGAGTCGGAGGCCGTAGACGCAGCGGCGGCGGTCGGACTCGGAGGCGTACGGGCACCACCGGCTACGGCTGCGAATGAGCCGTCGTTGAACAAACTCATCTATGAAGCAATGCTGCAGTAATCCGCAGCTAAGAGACGGTCTCTCGTGCGAGCATTTTCAGCGGCCGATGATGGAATCTCCACCTTAGAGGGCCCCGCGCTCCTCGAATATGCAGCGACGTGCAACGATCCCAGTGGCTTTGAGGTCCGCAAACATGTGGGTGAGGCACATGAAAAGACGCGACATCCGGACGATTGCGAGGCGACGCAAACGAGCAGCCCCAGGGGGTGGAATGGGGCGGGGCAGCTTCCCCCGACCCGATTTTCGGTCGCCTTCGAGTCACAGAGCGTCGGGAATCGTTCGTCATGAGGGCGATCTGATGCCCTCGCGGCAGCTCTTCGGCTCGAGCCGATTTGATCGAGACCACCTCACCGGCTCCGGGAGGCGTGCGGCGCCGCGGGTGACACGGTGCTCACCGTGCAATGCATGAGGCGTTCGGTGCGCTAGGACCGAGACAGTGCCCTCGGGAACATCATTCCAGGGGGTGTCTCTTCGAAGTCTAGCGCACGACTCGGACCTCAACACTAATGCGAGCTCCTCGTCGGTCGCCCCCCACCATTAACGGCCGTTCTCGACATCCACGGGCTGCCCCGACGCGAACTAAGTTGCTCGCCTTCGACCGATGGTCTTTCCCGAGCGACTCGCAGCCGGGCCCGAGGCGCGACATGGTCCACAGATCGAGCGCCGCGCCAAGACATGGAACCGCTGCATCGCGCGTCCGAGCCCGGAGCGAGGCAAAGCCGTGACGTCAAAACTGCACGGCTTCGCTGCTCTTTGAACCGGTTAACTTTAGCTTAGCCCGCACGCGCAGTGGGACGCCGGCCGGCCCCGGCCTCTAGCTCTACGCGCGCGCGCGCAGTAGAGGTGTCAGGAGGCGTGCGTGCGGCGTCGATACGTCGCCCGCCTTAATATGCGGCGCGCCTTAATCTGCGGTTCATTACTCGTGCTCGCGGTCGCATCGAGCTTCGCGCCGCTCCGGCCGCTCGCGCCGCTCCGGCCGCGTTCGGCCGGCGGCCGGCCGCGCGCCTCGGGCGACGGCGCCGAGGTCGTCGAGGTCGAGCTGGCGCGGCCGTTGGGCGTCACGGTCCAGGAGGTGCGCGGCGCCGTCGTCGTCCAGTCCTGCGCGCCGCGCGCCGCCGCC
>NW_008705591.1:462270-463292 GCF_000186865.1 Aureococcus anophagefferens
CGCCGGCCCCCGGGGCCCGGGGGGGGGGGGGGGGCGCGCGCCGCGCGCCGGCCGCGCGCCGACCGCGGGCGCCGCGCCGCGCGAAGCACGTGCCGAGCGCCAGGAGGTCGCTCCGCTTGAAGTTCGTCGACATGCGCATGAGCGTCTCGGAGACGTAGTAGATGCGGTCCTTGTGGACGCGGAAGCAGTGGGGCTCGGCCGGATTTTTCAGGAGCAGCTCGGCGTTCCGCCCGATGAACTTCATGAGCTTCTCCAGCAGCCTACCACACGGGACGATGTTCCTGGTCGTTTGACCAGGACGCTGTCATTTGCGATCGTAACTCTTCATCCGTGCACGGTCGCATTGGGGACAAGCGCGACGCGAATCAGGCTCAGAAGCAGTGAAAATCACGTCCGCTACGTCGTCGTCGTCGGACTTCGCGTCGTCGTCTGGGGCACGTGTGTGCATACACCAGACCGCGACGGCCAAGGACCACAACGGGACCGGCGACAAAAAAAAATCGGCTGCGGCGAAGCGGCGGCACGCCGCACAAGACGGGTATTGTGAGGGCTTGCCGGGGCAGCAAACCTTCTTGCAGGGCCCGGGGCGTCAAGACGCGTCACGGCGCGGAGCGCCGCGACCCGGTTTAGGCAGGCCCAGACGACGAACAACAAGCCCATGTTACCCGGGCCGCGCCGCGCCGGGGCGGCATGCCGGGGGCGGCTCAATTGGGAGGTGGGGCTCAGGCTGGCCGGGCGCGAAGCGACCGCGGCGCGCGGCGCGCCTGGCCCCTGCGCCGCGGCGCCGCGGCCAACGCGGCCGGAGCTCGTGCGAGCGCCAGTCGAGCGGCGTGGCGCGAATCGCGAAGCGGCGCGAGCCGCGCAACTCGACTGGCCCACGCGCCGCGCCAGCCGGTGCCCTGCGCCGCGGCGCCGCGGCCAACGCGGCCGGAGCTCGCGCGAGCGCCAGTCGAGCGGCGGGGCTGGCGCGAAGCGCGAAGCGGCGCGAGCCGCGCAGCTCGACTGGCCCACGAGCCGCGCCA
>NW_008705591.1:464714-466611 GCF_000186865.1 Aureococcus anophagefferens
ACTGAGATCAGCCCCCCCAGGCTTTGCTCGTTTTGTCAGATCTGGGCTAAAACGCGTCTTTCGCTAGCCGATGCAGCGGTTCCAGGACTTGGCGCGGCGCTCGGTCTGTGGACCTTGCCGCGCCTCGGGCCCGGGTGCGAGTCGCTCGGGAAAGACCATCGGTCGAAGGCGAGCAACTTAGTTCGCGTCGGGGCAGCCCGTGGATGACGAGAACGGCCGTTAATGGTGGGGGGCGACCGACGAGAGGCCCAACTTAGTTCCAGGGCTCGAGCGGGCCGCGGCATCTCGAGTAAACACCGCCTGGAATGTCCCTCCCGAGTGGCCTGTCAATGGCGAAGGTCGGTTTCGTGGCCTTGATGAGGATGCGCAGGAGCGGCTGCACCTGGCTCATCTTCTGCAGGAATATGATAAACTGCTGTGTGTTGTGCGCCCGATCTTTTGATGTGGGATTGAAGGGGGCGACGTCCCGGTATTGTCTTCGGAACTCTTCGTCGACGGTCGCCATCGCTGGTCGACGTCCTTGATGCTGAGGGCGCACTTCAGGCCCTGGAGCCTCTGGGGCTACTCCGCGCGGCGCAGCCGGCGGGGTGGTTGGGGCGGGCGCTGGGGCCGCGATGGTACAGCGCGCGGAGCGCGCGCTGCCGCGCGGTGGGCGCGCGGCGGAGCGGCGGCTGCTGTGGAGCCGCGCTTTTGTTGTAGCGCTGCGTGTGCAGGCTCTGCGTGATGCGCAGGTATGTGTAGGTAGCAGGTTAGCTTCACAGGTAGTAGCGCTGTGGGCCCATGACCCAGATGAGGTGAACCATAGCACTGGCGTTAGTACTTGGATTAAGGAGGAGGAGGATACGGGGGATTGGTATCCTAGGGGATGACGCTGGGGGAATTGGGTCATCTGGTTGGAGCCCGAGAACATACTTGGAACAGGCCGGGAAGACGACGCTCTGGCCGACGCCGTTTTCGGGCGCCGAAGCCCACCGAAGCGCCGGAAGCGGATCTTTTGTCCGGTGCGGGGTCCTACCTCGAGTACGGATCGACGCGACTGAGAGCTGCTGGGACCAGGCCACGAGAGCTGCTGGGACCAGCCCACCAGAGTTCCTGGGACCAGGCCGCGTAGCACTCAGCATAAAAATACATTTCGCTGCGACCCCAAACCACAAAACTCCATAAACACCACCACACTCCACAAAACTCCACCCGCGGGACTCCTGCGGCCGCTCCCGGGCGTCGCCTCCGCCGCCGCGGGCGCCGCGCCGGCGGCCGCGCGTCGATCATGTACGACCACCTGTTCAAGGTCCTCCTCATCGGGGACGCCGGCGTCGGCAAGAGCTCCCTGCTCCTGCGGTTCACCGAGGACACCTTCGGCGCGGCCGCCCCGCGTCCCGCGGACCCCGGCGCGCGACGACGCGCGGCGCCCGCAGACGAGCACCTCGGGTCGACGATCGGCGTCGACTTCAAGGTGAAGATGGTCGCGGCGGACGGTGCGTCGTCGCGCGCGCGTCGCGGGGCGACGGCGCCGCGCCGCAGGCGGCAAGACGATCAAGCTCACGCTCTGGGACACGGCGGGCGCGGCCCGGCGCCGGCCGCGCGCGCTCCGCGCGCGCGCGCTCCCGCGGCGGCGCGCGGGGGGGGGGCGACGCGCGCCGGCCCGCAGGCCAGGAGCGGTTCCGGACGCTGACGTCGTCGTACTACCGCGGCGCGCAGGGGATCATCCTCGTCTACGACGTCACGCGGCGCGAGACCTTCGACAACCTCCAGCAGTGGCTCCGCGAGGTCGAGGTCTACACGCCCGGCGGCGGCTCCGAGGTCGTCAAGCTCCTCGTCGGCAACAAGGTCGACTGCGACGCCGTCGTGCCCCGGGCCGAGGCCGCGGACTGGGCGCGGCGCGCGGGCATATGTTCAT
>NW_008705592.1:0-25741 GCF_000186865.1 Aureococcus anophagefferens
CCGAGATAGGAGCCTTTGAAGTTGGGAATTTCGCACCCTTTTCCTGCCCAGGTGGCGCGCCGTCGTCGCGCTCTTCGACCACCACGGCGCCGCGATGGACCACGCGGGCCTCGCGCCGGCGAACGGCGGCTGGCAGTGGTTCAACTTCTTCTGGGCGCGCGGCGCGCACGCCGCGGCGCGGCCCGAGCCCGTCGCGACGGCCGAGCGCCACTACTACGAGGCCTGGCTCGGCCTCGCGGCGAAGGCCCCGGCCTGCGCCGGCGCCGCGCGCGCGCCGCCGGCGCGGCCACCGGCGTTCAACGTCGCCGCGCCGCGGCTCCTCGAGCGGACGTCCGGCGAGGAGCAATTCGCGGACACGGCGCGGTCGCGCGACGGCGCGCGGGGCCTCGCGCTCGCGAGCTGCGCGCTCGGCGACGGCGGCGCCATGCCCCTGGCGACGGGGCGCCTGAACCAGGCCGTCGACCGCGTGGCCTGGGAGCTCCTCGGCCCCTGGGCGCCGCACGCGGACCTCGCGTCCGAGGGCGGCGCCGCGGCCGTGCGCTGCTCCCGCGGCGTCGTCGCGGCCGTCTTCGCGTCCTGGGGCACGCCCGTCTTCCTCCTCGCGCCGCGCTTCTCCCGGGGCTGGTCCACGCGCGCCGCGGCGCCCCGCGACGGCCAGCTCTTCGCCGCGTCCGCGTTCCCCGCGGGGCGGCACAAGGGTGATTCAACGTCGCTTCAACGTAAGTGTTCCGCGCGCGCGCGTTTCAAAAACAGCACCCACGCTTCGAGAGCGCTCCGAGAGATGATCGCTCGTCCAAAAATCAGCCAAAACGAGTGGAAAACGGCCGAGATATGAGGCTTTGAAGTTTGGAATTTCGCTCTCTTGTCCTGCCCTGTCCCAGACCGTCCGGTTGCCGCCGAGCGTCGCGCCGGGCCCGTCGGCCGGCGGCGGGCCCCGCGGGGCCTCGGCGACGCGCGTCGCGCCCTTGTTGTGCGCGTAGAGGAAGAGCGCGCGCGGCCGCGCGCACGCGAGGCGCCAGAGCCGGTGGAGCGTGGGGCCCTCGAAGCCGTTCTCGCGGACCGTCGCCACCGTCGCGGTGCCGCCGGAGAGGCGCCGCGCCGTCGCCGCGACGTCGGCCGCGGCGGCGGCGAGCGACGCGCCGGCGCCCTCGGCCGCGGCCGGCGCGGCCGCGGCCGGCGCGGCCGCGGCGGTGACGACGACGTGGAAGTCCGCGCAGCCGCGGCAGAGCAGGCCCGCGGCGGCGAAGGCCGCGAGCTGGCGCAGGGCGATGGCGTAGCCGTGGGCCACGGGGTCCCCGAGGAGCGTCGCCGAGTAGACGACGGTCACGCGAGACGCCGACGCGTTGGGCGCCAGCCCCGCCCGCGCCGCGCAGGCCGCCGCCGCCGTCGGGGACGCCCGCGACGACACGGCGACGTCGTCGACCGTGCCGAGGCGCCAGGGCTGCGCCGCGGCCAGCGCGGCGACGCAGCCCAGCGCGGCGCCGCGCCTCATGCCATGCTTCCTGCCCAGGGCCGAGCGCAAGCCATCGTCTCCCCTTCACGTGAAGAGATCGTGAAGGTTCACCTTGGGCAGCCCTTTTACAAGAAAAAGAAGCCAGCAATATGGAGGAATCGTCCGGCGCGCGCGGCGCCGCGTCGGACGCGCCGGCCGTCGACGAGGAGGTCGGGGAGCGGGAGCCGTCGCTCCTGGTCATGAGCCACAATCCCATCAAGCCGCCGCCGCCGCCCGGCGCGCCGCCGCGGCCGGCCGCGGCGCCCGCGGCGGCGCCGGCCGCGGCGAGCGGCCGCTTCGACGGCGAGCGGCCGCAGCAGTTCGCGCTCTGGGCGCACAACATGGCGCGCGTCGCCGCGGCGGCGCTCGTCGTCCTCGGCGTCTTCGGCGTGCTGTGGACGTCGTCGGGCACGTACGCGTGCAAGGTCCGCGACCGCGCGATAAACGGCAAGCTCATCCGCCGCGGCGCGGTGGTCGGCGGCGTCAACGGCACCTGCGTCGTCGGCGCCGGCGCCGACGGCGGCGGCGTCGCCTACCGCGCGGCCTGCTGCGACCCGGACGGCCCCGCGTCCCGGGCCGAGAACCTCGGCGGCTCGCTCGCCGTCGGCCTCGTCTCCGTCTTCGGCGGCCTGCTGGTCCTCGCCCTGGAGCAGGCGCCCCGGGGCTTCGGGCTCTGGATGCCGACGGACTGGGCCTTCTACCGGCTGCGCGTCGCGCCCCAGGGCCTCCTCCTCGGCGCCGTCGGCGGCTTCGCCTGCACGACGCGGAGCACGAGCCTCGCGGGCTTCCTCGCGCTCGTCGCCGCGGCCTGCTACGAGCTCGCCTTCCTGCGGCGCGAGGCCGGCGACGGCGGCCGGGCCCGGAGCGCCAAGGCGGGCAGGAAGCCCGCGCACCTCCGCGAGGACGACGACGCGTTCTCTTGGAGGGCGCGGCTCGCGCTGCTCTGCTCGTCGTCGAACTTCGCGACGACGTTCTGGGTGGGCCTCTACTTTGGCGCCAACGCGCTCATGTTCGCGCACACGCTCGCGATCTGGGTCGAGGCGATCCGGGAGACGGAGCGGGGCCTGCTCCGCGACGACCTCAAGCTCGACGGCTGCGACGCGTGCCCCGCGGCGGGGTCGAAGCCCTACACGCGCTGGCGCGACGCCTGCGACCTCAACAAGGCCGCGCTCCGCAACGGCCCCCTGTCCTACTTCGCGCCCTTCGCCAAGGCCGCGGGCTGTGTGGAAATCAACCAGTGAGCTGGGACGTCGGGGCCAAACTTCAGAAATCTCTAGCTCGGTCAAATCGAAGTCGATTCGGCTGATTTTTGGACGAATCGTATGCTCTCGTCGAGTTCTCTACGGAGATCAGAACAAGTTGCGTCGAAACCGTCGCATATGCTCACATTGAAGTCGTTGAAGATTCGATTTCCACGCAGGCCGCGGGCGTCGCGCTCAACTTCAACTGCGCGCTCCTCGTGCTCCCCGTGACGCGGTCCGTGCTCATCCTGCTCAACGGCCTCGGCGGCAACTACCGCGCGGCCCAGGAGCGGAGCGCGCTCTTCAAGAAGTACTTCGAGTCGCCCTTCGCGCGCTACGTGCCTCTGGCCAAGAACGTCGAGTTCCACAAGCTCGTCGCGTGGACGATGCTCGCGCTCTCGCTCGTCCACACCGTCGCCCACTTCTTCAACTACTGGGCGTCGCCGCGCTACACCGTCGCGCGCTTCGCCAAGTGGGGCTGGGGCGGCACGTCCTTCGTGACGGGAGCGCTCGTCTTGGTGGCCATGTTCTTCATCTTCACGGCGGCGTCCGACGCCGTCAAGCGGGCGAACTTCGAGGTCTTCTGGGTCGCCCACCACTTCTTCCTCCTCTACTACGCCGCGCTCCTCCTCCACGGGCCCGTCTTCTACCTCTGGAGCCTCGTGCCGCTCGCCGCGTACGCGTACGAGCGGCGGCGCCGCGTCGTCCGGGGCTGTGTGGAATTCAATCTTCACCCGACTTCAATGTGAGCGTACGCGACAGTTTCGACGCGAGATTTTCGGCTGTGCTTCGAGAACTCGACGAGAGCAATCGATTCGTCTAAAAATCAGCCGAATCGACTCCGATTTGACCGAGCTAGAGAGTTCTGAAGTTTGGTCAGGACCACCCAAACCAGTGGTTGAATTCCACACAGGTCCGGGGCAACGCGCCCTTCCTCGTCGCGCGCGTCGAGTGGATCCCGCCCGTGCTCGCGGTCCACTTCCGGCCCGCGGACAAGCGCGACTTCGACTTCGCCGAGGGCACCTACGTGCTGCTCAACTGCCCCTTCGTGAGCCGCCACGAGTGGCACCCGTTCACGATCTCGTCCGCGCGCGGCGACCTCGCCGCGGGCGCGCGCGTCGCCCTCGACGACGGCGAGACCGTCGTCGCCGTGGACCCGCCGGCGGCGCTGCCGCTGCGCGCGCGCGCGCGGTGGCGGCGCTACCGCCGCGCGTCCGCGGACCCGGCGACCGTGTGCGACGACGACTTGCTCGCGGCGCACGAGACGGCGCACCACGACTTCGTGTCCTGCCACATCAAGGTCCACGCGGCCGCGCCGGGCGAGCCGCCGACGTGGACGCAGGCGTTGAAGGACTACCTCGAGATGATGGCGCCGCGCCGCGACTACCCGTTCCACTTCACGCGGCGCGACGACCGGGGGGAGCTGCTCCTGGGCCGCGCCCGGGGCCCGGACCTCGGGCAGATCCTGAGGGTGGACGGGCCCCACGCGGCGCCGGCGATGCACTACGACAAGTACGGCTCCGTGCTCGTCGTGGGCGCGGGCATCGGCATGACGCCGTGCGCGTCCGTGCTCACGGCCATGCTCAAGTACCGGTGGCGCGCGGGCTTCAAGCCCGAGATCCTCCACTTCTACTGGGTCGTCGCGCACGGCGACGTGCCCGCGTTCGAGTGGTTCGTGCACCGCGTCGCGGACCGTGCGGAAGTCAAATATTCAACCCGACTTCAACGTGCGCGTATTCGAACGGTTTGGACCAGATATCTTCGGCCGTGCTGCGAGAAGTCGACGAGAGCGATCGATTCGTCCAAAAATCAGCCGAATCGACTTCGATGTGGCCGAGCTAGAGAATTTCAGAGTTTGGTCGGGACGTCCCAAACCGGCGGTCGATTTCCACGCAGGTCGCGGACTTGGAGTACGACCTGTACCGGGGCCGCGAGGCCGGCGCCGTCGCGAACCGCTGCTACTGCGAGATCAACGTCTACGTGACGCGCGCGCCGCGGCCGGGCCACGGCGCGCCCGCGGCGATGCGGTCGCCGCCGCCGCCAGGGCAGCACAAGAGAGCGAAATTCCCAACTTCAAAGGCTCCGATCTCGGCCATTTTCCACTCGTTTCGGCTGATTTTTGGACGAGCGATCATCTCTCGGAACGGTCTCGAAGCATGGATGTGTTTTCCGTAACGCGCGCGCGCGGAACACTCACGTTGAAGCGACGTTGAATCACTCTTGTGCTGCCCAGGCCGCCGCGCGACGAGCCGGGCGCGCTGCCGCGCGTCTTCACCGCGCGCCAGCTCTTCGACGAGCTCCTGTCGCCGGCCGTGTCGTCCAAGGACCAGGCCGCGGCCATGGCCGCGGGCGGCGCGGCGCCGAACCGGTTCCAGGACACGTGGGTCTGGAACGGCCGGCCCCAGTGGGACGCGATCTTCGAGGGCGTCCGCGCGGGCCGGCGCCACAAGGACATCGGCGTCTGCTTCTGCGGCACGCCCGTCATCGGCGCGGACCTCGACCGCATGTGCAAGAAGCACTCCTCGACGCACGACGACTGCATCTTCACGCTCCACAAGGAGAACTTCTAATTTTAAAACCGAGCGGCGCCGCGCGCCGCGGGGCGGACGTCGAAGCGCCGTCGGACCTAGCCCAGGCCCGCGCGCAGCGCCCGGCAGGCGCTCGCGAGGCGCCGCCAGTCCGCCGAGGGCAGGAAGGCCGCGACGCGCGCCGCGGCCCACTCCTGGTCCACGGGGAAGAAGCGCGCTTTCGGCCGCGGCGCGAAGCCGCGCCGCCACCGCGTCACTCCCTCCAGCGCCGCGCGCCGCGCGGCGACGCGCGCGCGGAAGCGGCCCAGGAGCAGGTGCGCGTTCGACAGCGCCTCCTCGAAGGACAGGAGCGTCGCCACCTGTGCGGACGTCATCTCCGGCAACACGAAGCGCTCGACGTCGTCCAGAAAGTCCTCGACGTCCTCGAGCGTGCCGCTGCTCGCCGCGGCCTCGACGCGGTCCCGCGCGCGCTGGAACGTCGCGGCGCGCTCCAGCCGCGCGTCGTCGTCGTCGGCGGCGGCGCCGTCGCGCGCGACGTCGCGGACGACCCAGCTCACGAGGCCCGCCCGGAGGTGTTCGTCGTCGTCGACGTCGTCGCGGCACGCGTCCGGCGCCCAGCGCGCGGAGCCGAGCGCGGCCATGGCCGACGGGGCGGCGCGCGCGGGCTCACGACGCGCGGCGGGCAGCCATCATTGCCCTCCAAAACCGCCGTGCTGAAGCCCATCTCGCCGAGCTTGGCCTTCCAGACGTCGTCGAGCCGCACTCGGCGCGCGCCATCGACGCCGCGGCCGACGCGGCATCGCCGTCGCAGCCATGTCGCTGCTCGCGGCGAAGAAGGAGACGAAGGTCGACGCCGCCGCCGAGGGCGGCCCGCCGCCGGCGAAGCGGAAGCGCGAGGAGTCCGGCGGCGAGCCGCGACAGCAGTGGAAGACGTCGCGCATGGTGCGCGCCCGCGTCGCGGCTCGCGCCGCCCGGTCCCGCCGTCGACCCGCGACTCTAGGTCGAGGACTACGTCAACATGGTGTCGGACCTCATGGTGCCCACAGTAACGTTCGGCCGCTACGGCTCCGCGCCCGCGCGTCGCGCCGCGCCCGCGCGCCCCCCGCCGCTCGCCGACACCGCCGCCCGCAGGACCGGGGCGAGTTCCGCGTCGAGCGGCCGACGCTCCTGGGCGCCATGCTGTCGCCCGTGCGACGGCCGCTCGTCGTCGAGACCTGGAGCCCGCGCGAGATCTCGACCTTCGAAGGCGCGGCCGCGGCGCCCCGCCGTTCTCCCCCCCCCGCCGGGACCCCCCCGCGCCCCCCCCCCCAGGCGCCCTCGCCCTGCACGGCAAGTGCTTCCACACGGTGCAGCGCTTCGTGAAGACGAAGAGCACGAAGGAGATCATCGAGTTCTACTACGTCTGGAAGATGAGCTCGCACTACACGGAATGGAAGCAGAACTTCGCGCGCGCCCGGCGTGTGTTTCTTTCGGCGTCGCGGCGCGAGACGAGGACGCCCTCCCCCCCCGCAGGTGCCCGACGTGCCCGACCCGGAGTACTAGGCCCGCGCGCGCGCGCGCGTAATTCGACCGCAGATACGCCGAGGGTCGTCGCGAAGTTCGTCGCGCGACTCCTCGCGGCGGCACTCGCGCCACCTTCAAAACTCGGCGTCGGGCCCTCTCCGCGGGCGCGGCGCCGCGCGGCCGGCGCCGCTCGCGCGCGGCCGCGGCGCCGGCCGCCGCCCGCGTCACTCCTGCTTCGTCCCGAGCGCGCCCTTGACGAGCGAGAGGAGGCGGTACGAGCCGAGGGCGACGACGACGAAGGGGAACCTGGGCGGCGCGAGGGTCCCAACTTTGGCGGCTCCCGTCTCCGCCGCGTTCGGCTCATTTTCGGACGAGCGACCATCTCTCGACGCGTTCCCGCAGCGTGGATCCCTTCTCTGCAGTGAGTGCGCACGGCACACGCGTGTTGCAGCGCATTCGAATCACCCTCGTGCGGCGGCTCCGAGCGGGCGCATGATTACGAAGACGACGACCGAGAGCAGGCGGCCGACGTGCTGCTTGAGCGTCAGCGACCGGTAGCCGTCGCCGTCGAGCTCGGGCTCCGGCTCCGGCTCCTGGCCGTAGACCGGCGTCTGCGCGCTGTCGGCCTCGGGCGGCGCGAAGCTCGACATGGCGCGGCGCGGCCCCGCCGCCGGACGACGCAGGCCGGCGACGCGTTGCAGCGCGCGTTCGAGCGGTCGGACGGACGATCTTTGGAGCGCGCAGGCAGCGGTCGTGCTCCGTGCTGTAGCTGCGGTGGCCGCTCTGTGGCAAAGAGAGCTCTCTGAACTGCGCTTCACGAGTGGGGGGCAGATCTTGAAATAGCATTGGGACAGAGCGGCACATGCCGGCATGGAGCGTGCATGGGCCCAGGCGCCCGCCGCGAGGGCCAAGCCGACGCGTCCCTTTCCCAGTCGGAACGGTGAGCCGCCGGCGCGGTCGGCGGCGCTTGTGCCGATTCATCCTAAAAGGCCGCGGCCGCTCGGGTCAGGCACCGGAGACTTGATACCTTGTAACACGTCGAAAGGGATGCAAAGTGCGCATCAGCATCAGCATTTATTGTTTTTTGAGTGATCCTGTGTTTCTGATCGCTCTTTTTCGCTGCAGCTTTTCGTTTGGCTTTATATTGCGCCGCTTTCCTTGCATTCCGATAACAATCATTCTCCCCAATCTTTACCCAAACAGGAACGTAGAAGAAGAAGAAGATGAGGGCATTACTATGGAAGACTTACATGCTGTTGCAGTCATGAATACGACAGACTTACAGACTGTCCGCGATGACATCAATGTTCTACGCACAGGCTTAAATAGTGTATGTGCGGGTAGTTCGCGACCCAGCGCAGGACGCGCGCGAGCGCCGCGCGCGCACCCGCGTGCGGGTGCTCGGGGAACGTCGCCGAGGGCATGGCGACCGTCGACAGAACGCCGAAGGCGTAGAGCAGCCAGGGCATGGTGCGCGTCGCGAGGTAGCCGATGCACCGCGCCCGCGCGCGGATCCCGGACCTCAAAAATCGAAATCCTCCAAGCCCTTGGAGAAGCGAACGAGAGAGGCCCGAGCCGCCGCATCTGGACGCCCAAGACTCGCGCAAGAAATGGAGGTCGCCCCACCCGTCGCCCCGGCCGCGGGCCAGCCCGCGGGCTCGAAAAGAGACCTCTCGCCCGGCGGGGCCGCGGGGGCTCCCCGGCCGAAGCGGAACTGCGCGCCGGCGCACCCCGGGGCTCCCGACATTCGAATGTCAGGCGAGGAGCCCGAGGAGAAGGCGAAGAAGCCGCCCAAGGCCAAGGCCCCGCTGATCCCCATCAAGCACAGCCGCGTCGGGCCCGACTTCCAGGCGCGCCCACCCGGCGCCCTCCGCGCGCGCGCGCGCGCGCCGATCGCCGCCGTTCGCAGGTCGCGCTCGAGGAGCTCGCGGCGCCGGCGGGCGCGTCCTACCCGCGGCCCGTGGCGCCCGTGGCGCCCTGGCCCGACGCGGAGCCGCCGGACGCTAGGCCCGCGCCGTCGCCGCGGCTCGCGCGCGAGGGCGCGGGCGCGGCGGGCGCGCCGCGCGCGACGCCGTGGCGCCTCGAGCCCGTCGCGCCGAGCGCGCGGACCGCGGCGGCGGCGGCGGTGCTCGGCGCGCCGGGCGCCGAGCCCGGCGACGCGCCGCGGGCCGCCCGCGCCGTCGAGCTGCTCCGGGGCTCGAACATCGTCGGGCGCACGCGCGAGACGCAGCTCGTCGACCTGCGATTGAGCCGCCAGCACGTCGACGTCTACGTCGACGAGCGGAACGACGTCTGGGTCCTGCCCCTCTACCGCTACGGCGACGTCGTGACGCTCAACGAGCGCCTCATCAAGAAGATGGACGGGCGGCGCCAGGTGAGCCGCGGCGACGTCGTCTGCCTCTGGAAAGACGAGTTCGGGTTCCGGCTCGAGCTCGCGCGGCCGTCCGCGGACGAGGCGCGCGCGCGCGAGCGCCGCGCGGCGCGGGGCTTCGCCGAGGATCCCGTGGTGGCGTCGGCGGAGTGCCTCTGGCGGCCGCCGCGCGACGCGGCGACGCGCGCGGCGTGCGACGCGCTGCTCGACGGCGCGGAGCCCGGCGCGGAGGCGGGCGCGCTCTTCGCGCTCTACGGCGCGGGCTACGACTGCGGCGACGACGGCGCGGCGGCCAAGGCCGCGCGCGCCGTCGGCGGCAGCCGCGCGCTCGCGCAGCGCTGGGAGGCCGCGGAGTCGCCGCCGGAGCCCGCGCCCGCGCCCGCGGCGGCCGCCGAGGGCCCCGCCGGCGGCGCGCCCCCGGTGACGGGCGGCGCGTGCCTCGGCGCGTCCATGCTCCGCCACCGCAAGTCCATGCGCTTCGTGAGCCTCGAACTCGCGCTGCCCGTCGGCGACGTGCTCAACTACTACTACGCCGTCTACAAGCCGCGGTCCGGCGGGTCCTACGCGCGCTTCAAGGCCGACATGGCCAAGGTCCAGCACGCCCAGCGCACGCGCGACGGCGGCCTCGTGCCGTCCTGGCACAAGCAGCTCCCGGACGTGCCCCTCGTCGACGACGGCAACGCGGACCACTGCGACGCGTGCCGCGGCGGCGGCGAGCTCCTCTGCTGCGACACGTGCGAGCGCGCCTACCACCTCGAGTGCTGCGGCCTCGCGGCCATCCCGGAGGGCGACTGGAGCTGCCCCAAGTGCCACGCGGCCCTCGACGCCGCGCGGCGAGCCGCGCCCGCGCAGTGACCGCGGACCCGCCGCGGACCCCCCCCCTGCCGCCTCTCCGCCGCGCGCGCCGCGGCGGCCCCGCCTCTAAATCACACCCGCCTGGCCCCGTATTGGTCTCGTCGTGTTATGGCTTGTCGGAACGGCGGAGCCGTAGCCTAGCCGTGCTCGACGCGCCGTTCAAGTCGGCCGGCAAGCCCGGGCTGTTCATCCTCGCGATTGATGAGCGAGAGTCGACTCGGCCATCTCACTCCGCGACTGCGCCGAGAGCTGCTCGAGCTGGACAGCTCGCCAAGTGGCAGCGACCTTGAATCACACGTTGATGCACGAGTGCAGCCCCACGATGGGCTCCACTAAAATCCGTGCTGCCCCAATCGCGACCTCCTAGCCCACTCATGAGCGGCTTCGCCGAAGATACGGCGCCGCGCCTCTTCGTCGCGACCTGTCGCACATCCGTGCGGCCCGCACCATCACCGACCGCGCCGGCCTGCTACGACATCGTACGCGCGAGTTAATCTCGATCTTTGGCTGAGACGCGTCCCCAGAGCCGGGGCATCTGCGCTCCTGACGAGTGGATGACTTCCGCACATCGTAAACGAGACGTGATCAAGGAATTCAAGGAGCATTGCGGGCGTCACGCTTACACGTGGAAGCTGATAGACGAGGACCCGCAGAACCATCCGGGCTGGTCGGGGGGCGTGATGCTCGCCGAACACCGTCTCTTTCGCACGAAAATGTGCTTCTACGGGCCCGTCTGCAAATTCCGAGACACCTGCTCATTCGCGCACTCCGAGGCGGAGTTACGACAGCCGACGGTATTTTCGCACCTTGACGAACAATGGACGTTCAAACTGGAAATTACCACGGGACGGGAGCCCATCGTCGTCATGGGCTCCCCGCGCGGCAGCTTCTTGGACGCCAAGGTGGACGTCTTCGAGCGCGCCATGCGCGGCTTCGCGGACGGCCCCGCGGCGCCGGCGCCGGCCTCGCCGCGCTACGGCGGCGGCGCGCCGGCGCGGGCTGCGACGCGCTACGTCGCCAACGCGGTCTCCTCGTCCCTGTCGCAGACCATCACCAAGTCCCTCGTGCGGACGTGCGTGATGATGCTGGCGGAGGCGCGCTTCCCCGAGCACGACTGGCGGAAGCGGCTCGGGGCGAAGGTCGGCTCGTCGCGGCCGATGTTGATGCGCATCGTGCGCGACCACTACGAGTCGTTCAACAAGTTCCTCGAGTGGCACCAGCTCGAGATCTTCGGCGAGCACGCGGCGGACGTCGACGACGCCGCGCCCGCCGACGTCGGCCCGCAGGCGGCCTCGATGGGCGACGCCGTCGAGTTCATGACGTCGTCTCGGAAGGGGTTTCGCTTGTTCTCCGGCGATCGATCCGCGCCGCACGCCGCGTTCGCCGCGGAACTCGCCGAGATCGTTCCCGAGGGCGGCATCATGATGCGCGAGCTGACGGACGAGCTCCAAGGCCACCGCGGCGCCGTCGGCGCGACCACGACGTTCAAAGTCCCGTACCTCCTGGTCTACCTGCGCCTCTTCCCGAAGGCGTATCGAGTCGAGCACATCGTCGACCTCGGAGACAAAAAAAACTGGTTCGCGCACCGCGTCTTCCTCGTCGCCTCGCGCGCCGCGGCGCCGGCGGTCGCCGAAGCGCAGGACGTGCCCGCCGACGGTCCCCTCGCCGCGCTGCTCGACCGACTCGGCCTCGGCGAGTTCCACGCCGCGCTCGCGAGCGAAGACGTGACGGTCGACGTCCTTCCGCTCCTGGAGCTCGACGACCTCCTGGAGCTGGGTCTGCCCACGTCCGCGGCCATCAAGATCCTCGCCGAGTTCGCGCCGCCGTCGGAGCGCGAGCCGCCCGAGCCCGCGGACGCCGCGCCGGAGTCGGACGGTTACGCCGCGCCGGAGTCGGACACCGCGCCGGAGTCGGACGCCGCGCCGGAATCGCGCCCGCCCGAAGCCGACGGCGGCGCCGCGGCGCGCGAGAACGAGCGCCTCCGCCGCAGCGTCGCCGTCCTCGAGAGCCGCCTCGCGGCGTTCCAGGCCCGCGTCGCCGAGATGGACCGCATGATCCTCTGCCGCGTGTGCACGCTCCGGAAGAGCGACATGGTGATCCTGCCCTGCGCGCACGCGATGCACTGCGCCGAGTGCCTCCGCGGCTGGGACTGCTGCCCCACGTGCGGCGCCGCGATCGAGGACCGGATCCCCTGCACGCTCTTCGACGAGGCGGTGCTGCGGTAGAGGGTTAGAGTCCTGGGACGTCGGTGGTTAGAAAAGGGGGCCCGCGCGCGGCGTCGGCGCGGTAGAGGGTTAGAGAGTCCTGGGACGTCGGTGGTTAGAAAAGGGGGCCCGCGCGCGGCGTCGGCGCGGTAGAGGGTTAGAGTCCTGGGACGTCGGTGGTTAGAAAAGGGGGCCCGCGCGCGGCGTCGGCGCGCGGTGGGGTCTTCGGCGAGCGCCGCGGGCGTCCCGCGGCCGTCGCGTCGCCTGCGCGCCGACGAAAGGCCTCGGCGCGGCACGGGGTGGGCGCGCGCGAGGTGAGTGTAGAGTCGGCCACGGTCCGTCTCGCGAGGAAAGAGAGACCGACGCGCCGGCGGGGAAGAGCCCGGCGCGCGGCAAAAAGTGAGTCTCGCTCTCTCGAACACAATTTCGACGGCGCGGCGTCGCGCAAATCACTGGCAGTCGGCGGATTGCTGGGAGAGGATGAGGGCGACGATGAGGCCGTAGAGGCCGAGCGCCTCGGCGAAGATGAGGATGAGGATCATTCCCACGAAGAGCTTCTCCTGCTGGCCGACGGCGCGGACGCCCGCGTCGCCGACGACGCCGATGGCCATGCCCGCGGCGAGGCCGCTGAGGCCGCAGCAGAGGCCCGCGGCGAGGTACGCGTAGCCACTGAAGGACGAGAACTTCGTCGTGCCGCCCGAGCCCGCGTCGGGCTTCGTGATCGCGCCCTGGAGGATGACGGCGACGATGAGGCCGTAGATGCCGAGGACGCCCGCCATGACCACGGGGATGATGTTGCGCATGACGAGGCCCGGGTTCATGACGCCCATGGACGCGATGCCGACGCCGGACTTCGCCGTGCCGTACGCGGCCCCGATGTTCGCGAAGACGAGGGCCGACGTGACGCCCTGGGGCGCGCGGGAACGTTCCGGGGCGGCCGGGGGGGGGCGGGCGGGGGGCGGGGGGCGCGCACCATGAAGCCGAAGAAGGGCGCCGACGTCGGGCACGTCTCCGTCGACAGCACCGTGATCATGAGCTCCTGCGGCGTTTGCGGTGAGGTAGAGCGGGGCGCGGCGCGGGCGGGGCGAGGCGGCGGGCCGCGCGCGCGACGAGAGGGTCCGGGGCGTCCCGGGCAGCGCGTCGGACGCCGGCGCTCGCGGGCAGCATCGTGCGGTCGGCGGCGACGCGACGGCGGCACAGGCTCGACTTGCCTCAAACCCTACTCAAGTAGAAACGCAGGCGCTTGCAAAGCGCGCGCCTCGCCGGGGGCGGGGGTCCAACCAGCGTCGTCAAGGCGCGCAAGGAGCGCGGCGACGGCGACGCGACGTACTACACGCTCCAGTACAAGCTCTTCGCGTCGAGGCAGGCCCGCATGGCGAAGAAGTCGTCCGTGGCGCCCGTCGACATGCTCTTCCTCCGAACCACGCCGAGCGCGTGTCGGTCCTCATCCTCTCGAACTGTAGTTGCAGTTTAAGTCTGAGTAATTGCCTTTGCTCAACAAACGATGAGAAGGAATCGGATACAGCCAGTTTCAGTTTGACTCCAAAGTCCAGGTGGAGCTGGTTGTAGATGTCATGCATGGCGTCTATGAAGCAGCTGCCAGTGGTATCCAGCTTTTTCATTACTCGGACTCGGAGGGCGACGACTCGGTCATTTCCGACGACGGCGAGTCCATGAATTCCCGGCCCACGAGCGACGGCGGCGACACCATCTCGCGCGAGAAGGTGGTGAACTTCAACGATGTCACGGCCGAGGGCGCCGCGTTCGTGGACATCTCAGGCTTGTGCCCCGAGGGGGACAGCGTCGACGCCCAGTGGCCCCACGAGTCCCACGTGAAGTTCATTTCCGAGAACGGCGGCATCGAGACGTACAACCAAGTCGTGATGGACAACACGTCCGCCAACAAGAACAGCTGGACGTTGCTGGAGGCGACGCGTGCCTCCGGTGTCTTCGACGGCGGCCTTCGACCGCGGCCTTCGACCGCGGCCTTGCGATCCATGCTACCGCAACACCCATCCCCGGGGACTCGGACACCCCCGGCCCTTACGCGCCCCCCCCCTAGCGTATGCGGTCGCGGTCGCCCATGTCCTCCCAGGGCCGGTCGTCGGCGTCGGACTTGGTCACGGACCCCTCGTCGGCCTTGGCCGCGGCGACGGTCGCGCGGCCCGCGTCGGCCGGGAGCGGCGCGCCGCGGCCCGGCGTCCGCGGCGTCTTCTCCTGCTTGATGACGGCCATGGCCGCGCGGCCGCCGTGGGCCGCGTAGGCCTTGTTCGCCGCGGACGCCGCGGACGTCGCGAGCTTGAGCTTGCGCTTGTCCTTCTTGATCGCCGTGTTGAGGCACGTGACGAAGCCCGTCTGCGCGTGGCTGAGGAAGGTCTCGAGCTTGTCCTGGAGGGAGATGTAGGGGTTCGTGTTCTTGTAGACGGCGATGGCGCCCAGCGCCTCGAGGAACTCGGGGTAGATCATCGACTCGCCGCCGCCGCCGACCTCCGTGGACCCCGCGGAGTCCTCGCCGAGCTGGACGTCCTGGAAGACCTTGCGCGCGCTACCCGCGGGGAAGTCGTGCTTCGCGTCGGCGGGCGTCGTCACGACGCGCGCGTCGCGCATCATGCGCAGGAAGCCCGGCCCGGACAGCGCGGGCTGGCCCGGCACGTGGCCCTCGACGACGGCGGGCGCCGTCGCGAAGATGCGGAAGATGCGCGCGAGGACGACGCGGTGCTTGCGGAAGACCTTCTGGACCGCGTCCATGGCGAGCTCGCCGCGGAACGTGTCGCGGTTGCTCTGCGCCGCGCGCGGCAGGATCACGTCCTCGACCAGGCGCCGGAGGCACTCGTCCGGCGGGAGGATCGCGTGGTGGTCGTCGCGGCCGTCCGGGGGCCGCAGCTTGAGCATGGCCACGTACAACAGCGCCTCGACCCACTCGCCGGGCCCGAGCTCGCGCTCGCCGTCGTCGAGCGCCCAGCCGCCGTCGGCCTCGTCGTCGTCGTCGTCGTCCGCGGCGCGCGCCGCGACCGTCGTCGCGCGCGGGTTCCCCCGCGTCGTCGCGCGGGCCCCGCCGCCCGCGGCGGCGGCGGCGAGCTTCGTCTTGCGCGTCGGCGACCGGGACCGCTCGCTCTCCATGAGCTTCTTGAGCTCCGGGTCCGCGTCGTCGATCTCCGCCTGGACGCGCCGCACCTCCTCGAGGCTCTCCTCGTAGTAGGCCCGCTTCCGCTCCTCGGCGGCGAGGCGCCGCGCCTCGTCCTCGGCGTCGAGCGTCATGTCGAAGACCCGCCGCGCGGTGTCCTTGGTGAAGCGGAAGAGCGCGAACTTCTCGCGGCACTCGTCCGCGTCGTCGGGCGACCCGCGGCGGAAGCACCACGTGTGGCGCTTGTCGATGATGCGGCAGTCGCCGAGGAAGACCATCCACTCGTGGGCGCTCATCTCGTCCGCGGACCCCGCCTCGCCGGAAGCCGCGTAGAACCGGAAGACGCGCCGCAGGTCCTCGAAGTAGTCGCGGAGCACGGCCTCGGCGCCGCGGCCCCAGGCGTCGACGTCGTCGAAGCTGTAGGGCTTGATGAGCGCCTCGAGGCGGCCCCGGTCGCTCAGCTCGCCGCGGCCCAACACCAACGCGCGCGCCTCCGCCGCGTCCTTCTCCGCCTCGACGTGGTCCTCGTGGATGACCTCGACCTTGCGGGGCACCTCGCGGATGCCCAGCTCGTGGGCCGCGCAGTAGGCCACCGCCGCGCCGCCCCGCCGGCCCCGGAACGTCGTGAACGCGGCGAACTCCGCGCGGAGCCGCTCGTCGGCGATCGCGACGGGCGCGGTCCGCGGCTCGTTCGCGTGCTTGCTGTGGCCGTCGACGCCGCCGCCGGCGACCATCTGGTCCATGTCCGCGTGCTTGTGCGCGTCGCGGAGCGACGGCGGCGGGTCGATGGGCGTCGGGAGCAGCTCCCGGCGCGCGCGGAGGCCGAAGAGCGCGTACGACAGGTCCGTGAGCTTCGCGCGGAGCGGCGCGAAGGCCGCGCGGCCCCGCGCCGCGTCCTCGCGGACGACGTCGACGTCCCCGGCGAGGTCTTTGAGGGCCGCGCACGTCCGCGTGAGCTTCGCGAGCGCGGACTCGAAGGCCGCCGCGGGGTCGTCCGTCGTCTCGAGGTCCTTGCCGCGCCAGGCGCGCCACTTCGCCTCGCCCGCCGTGCCCTCGAGGACCGACGCGACCTCGCCGCTCGCCGCCTCCCAGTCCTCCGCGAGCTCGAGCCACCGCCGCGTCGCCGCGCGGCGCCGCCGCCAGGGCCCGGACCCGCGCACGGGCCCCAGGCCGTGGTGCGTGAGCATGAGCCGCGCCAGCAGGGCGCAGCCCACGGACGCGTCGCCCGCGCGCACGAGGCCTGGGCAGGACAAGAGTGCGAAATTCCCAACTTCAAAGGCTCCTCTCTCGGCCGGTTTCCACTCGTTTCGGCTGATTTTTGGACGAGCGATCACCTCTCGGAACGGTCTCGAAGCGTGGATGTTTTTTCCAGAACGCGCGCGCGCGGAACACTCACGTTGAAGCGACGTTGAATCACTCTTGTCCTGCCCTGCACGAGGCTCGGCGTCGCGAAGCCCGTCGCGGGCGGCTCGAGGACGCCGAGCGTGCGGAAGACGTGGTCGAGGCGCTCGTTGGGGTCGATCTCGTCCTCGAGCATGACGCGCCGCTTGTCGTTGCGCACGGCCTGGGCGAGCTTGCGCTGCTTCGCGCGCGCGCCGGTCTTGAGCGGCGACCCCGCGCCGCCGCCGCCGCCGCGGCCCCGCGGCGCCGCGGCGACGCGGATCGCCGCGCGCTGGCGCCGGCTCCCGCCGGCGGGCGCCTCGACCTTCTTCTCCCCCGGCTCCCTCTCCTCGTCGCTCTCGCTCAGCACGTCGTCGAGGAAGGACGCGTCGTCGCGGTAGTCGCGCGGCGCGCCGTCGTAGAGCTCCGCGGGCGCGACGCACGCGAGCAGCAGGCTGAGGATCGTCCCGTCCCGCAGGTCCTCGCCGAAGTTGCGCAGCCGCCGCTGCGCGAGGTGGGGGCCCCGCCGGAGCACGAAGGACGCCCAGCGCAGCACGAGCAGGTCCGGCGCCCAGCCCAGGAGCTGCTCCGCGGCGTCGGGCTCGACGGCCGCGTCGCGCCGCGCGATCTGGTCGAGGCGCAGGCGCCGCTGGCGCCGCGCGGCCGTGCGCGCGCGCTCGTGGTCGCCCGCGAGGCGCAGCGCGACCTTGCCCCGCCGCTTCTCGGCCCACCGGTCGAACTCCTCCTGGAGCTGGAGCACCTGGCGCGGCACGGCGCCCTCGCCGCCGCCCTCCCAGCCGCCGGGCAGCGCCTCGAGCTTCGCCGCGAGCTGCGCGCTCTTGAGCGCGTGGAGCCGCTGTTCCGCGTCCTCGCGCGCGTCGGCCTTCAACCGCGCGATCTCGCGGCTCCGCTCGAGCGCGAGCGCGTCCGCGTCCGCCACGACGCCGAGCTCCGCGAGCTCCGAGGGCTCCATGGCCAGGCAGGCGATGGCGTGGGCGCAGGGCGCCTCGAAGGCGTCCGCGAGCGCGCCGCGGATCCTCCGGACGATCTCGTCGCCCGCGTTCTTCGTCGCGGCGGACAGCGCGCCGTTGAGGCCGCAGTGGCGCTCGAAGCGGCCGCTCTGGAGCAGGCGCCGGCACTCGGCGACGCGCCGCCGCGTCTCCGCGAGCGCGGCCTTCTCCTCGTCGACGGACGCCCTGCACGCCGCGCGCTTCGCCGTCAGCGCCTCGAGCTCCGCGCCGCGCGCGCGGACGAGCGCCTCGTCGTGCTTCGTCTCGCCCGCGTCCCGCAGGCGCCGGCTCGCGCAGGCCTCGATGTGCCAGTGCTCGAAGGCGGCCCTGGCGATGGTCTCGCGCGCGACGGCGAGCGCGGCCGAGGTCCCGTCGCCGCCGCCGCCGAGCGCGGCGAGCACGAAGCCCGCGCCGCGCGCCTTCTTCGCGACCTTGCAGAAGTGGGTGCGCATCGTCGCCGCGCGCTGGGCCTCGCAGAGCTCGCGCAGCGCGCGCCAGCAGTAAAAAACCAACGTCCGCAGGCCCTGGTCGCGGACGTGGAGCAGCGCCATCGCGCCGTCCGCGCGCAGCTTCCGGCTCCGGTTCCGCATGTCCTCCATCTGCTCGACGGCGATGCGCCGCCGCGCGAGCTCCGACACCTCGCTCTGCAGGTTGAAGACCGTGTCGAAGCAGGGCGTGTGGCGCATGAACTCCGCGAGGCGCGACCCCGCGGCCATGCGGCCCTGGAGCGACGGGCCCCGGCCGCCGCCGGGCGGCCCGCCCCCGGGCAGGAAGACGGACTGGCGCGCGGCCCGCGTGAAGTCGAAGGCCGCCGACGGCGCCGCGTCGGCGACGTGGCCCTGGGCGTCCGTGTCGACGTAGATGAAGGACACGCACAACCGGCGGAGCATCGGCAGATGCGCGTAGCGCTCGCGCTGGCGGAGCACCGCGTCGACCGTCGCCGCCGCGAGCGCCGTCGCGAGGCGCGGCTTCGCGACGGCGAGGGCCCGCGTCAGGTGGTCCAGCGCGTCCGGCTCGCCCGCCGCGGCGAGCGTCGGGATGCGGCAGAGCCAGACCGCCTCCTCGCCCTGGCACCACTCCTCCATGCGGTCCCGCGAGCTGCCGCCGACGGGCTCGTCGCCGTCGTCCTCGTCGCTGTTCGAGCTGTCCGAGTCGCGGTCGTAGAAGCGGCGGCGGAACATGGTACCGGGCGCAGAGGGCTGCCCCAGACCCGGGAGAGCGCTACGGCGGCATCATGCTTGATACGTCCTGCACCGTGCCGCCGGAGCCGCGGCCTTCCGGCGCTATAGGTGGGGGTGCTCTCCGGAGACCAGCCCCATGGCGTCGGTGACGCGCAAGCCCAAGATCTTCAAGAAGGGCGCGACGCCGCCGAACCTGCTGTCGACCTACGGGGCCATGAGCCCGAGCCGGAAGATGGTCAACGACCTGCGCACGCACCTCCGCAACGCCCAGCCAGCGCCGCAGCAGCCCCGCGGCGGTCCGCGGCTCCGCGAGAGCGCGAGCGACCCCGGCATGGCCTACCTCGGCGTCGGGGGCCGGCGCGAGGCGCGCCAGGCCGACGAGGAGGACGACCTCGGGCCCCTCGAGTTCGCGCAGCTCGAGGAGGTGCTCGACGAGGCGGAGCACCTCTGGCGCGAGCGGCACCACGAGGCGGAGCGGCGGCGGCAGCGCGCCGTCGCCGTCACCGTGGCCAAGTACCGGCGGGCCGTCGAGGCCCACGGCACCATCGTCGGCCCGCCGCGCGCCGCGGACCTCTTCGACGAGGACGCGACGGCCGCGACGCGCGCGACGCGCCGGTCCCGCGCGTCCGCCGCGTCGAGCGCCGCGCGGTCCGTCGCCACGGCGGCGTCGCCGCGCACGCTGCCGAGCCTGGGCAACACGTCCGTCGCGGGCCTCTCGGCGTCGCCGAGCCGGCGGCCGCGCGTCGCGGACACCCGGCCGCGCGAGCGGCCGAAGATGTCGACGAGCGGCCTCGGCGACATGCTCAGCGAGCGGCGGTCCGCGGCCCAGCGGGCGACGAAGGACCGGGCGCTCCGCGCGGCCCTGAGGAGCGGCGAGGGCATCGACGTCGCGGCCAGGGGCCCCATCGACACGTACGTCGCGTCGTTCGCTAGGGAGAAGGAGATCTTCGCGTCGGGCTCCGTCTACGCGCTCGCCAAGCTCGACGAGGCGACGCAGCTCGCGTCGACGGGGCTCATGCCCACCTGCGTCCTCGCCGCCGTCGCCGTCCACCTCCTCCTCGAGGAGCTCCCGAGCCTAGGCCACGTCCGCCGGCCGCTCGCGGCGCTCGTCCGCGCCATCTTCGCGATCCCGCAGGCGCACCACGCGCTCATCGCGGGCGACACGGAGGCCGCGGCGGCCTACCGGGGCAAGACGAAGCGGCGGCGGAGCCTCTTCGTGGCGTCGGAGATCGCCCAGGAATTGATGGACCTCCGGGGGGGCGCGGCGCAGGACAATTTGGACACGTGCGCGACGGCGCGGCAGCGCTACCTCGGCGGCGTCCTCGCGCAGTACCTGGCGAAGATCACGGACGACGCCGGGGGCGACGGTGGCGACGCCGACCGGCCGGAGCTGCGGCTCATGGCCCACGTGCCCACGTGGGGCGAGCTCCGGTCGCTCTTCGAGGCGCGGCGCAACGCGGAGCTGTCGACGAAGGCGTCCGTGGAGACGCGCCTGTCCAAGCTCGTGCGCGAGAAGGAGCAGGTCGTCCAGTTCGTCGAGGGCTTGTGCGACAAGCGGAGCGTCACGGCCATGGCCATCACCTTCGAGCGGTGGCGGACGCACAAGAAGCAGGAGAAGCGGAAGGCGGCCCTCGCGCGGGCGTTGTTGGCCATGCAGGCCAACGGCGGCGCCATCGACGCGCCGCGGTCCCTCTTCACGGCCTGGCGCCGCGCCGTCGTCGCGGCGACGCAGCGGCGCGCGCGGCAGCGCGCGCGGGACGTCGCGCGCGTCGTCCGCGAGAGCCGCGAGCAGGGCAGCAAAAGGGTGATTCAACGTCGCTTCAACGTGAGTATTCCGCGCGCGCGCGTTCCGGAAACAGCATCCACGCTTCGAGACCGTTCCGAGAGATGATCGCTCGTCCAAAAATCAGCCAAAACGAGTGGAAAACGGCCGAGATATGAGCCTTTGAAGTTGGGAATTTCGCACCCTTTTGCTGCCCAGGCCGCGAGGCCCTCGACTGCGAGGGCGACCTCTACGCGGGCGAGGTCGGCGAGCTCGAGCGCATCCGGGCGGCCCAGGCCGACGCGGACGCGGAGCTCGCGGAGCTCGAGGCGGCCATGGCGCTGCCCGAGCTCAACGCGGCGTCGCTCGACCGCGCGACGGGCGCGCTCGCGGCGTCCCTGGGCGACGCCTACGAGGCCCTCGGCGCGCTGGCCCGGTCGGCGACGTTGGACGCGGCCGACGAGCGCGAGCCGCGGCTGAGCTCGTGCTTCGACGCGAACATGTTCGGCGACCAGGACTTCTGCGACCGCCACCGCGAGCGCATGTCGGACCGCGTCGCCGACGACAAGATCAGCGCGGACTTGAGGGCCTGGAGCCCGGGCACGGAGGCGCCGCGGCCCGCCGTCGGCGCGACGTCCGGCGGCCCCCGGGCCGACGACGACGAGGGCGAGGGCCTGGACCGGTCCACGAAGCGCGTGCGGCGGGGCGGCACGATGCAGCTCAAGAAGAAGGACAAGAGCGGCCGCACGATCGTCGTCTTCGCCCACGACGAGGCGAGCCGCGACCGCCTCCGGTCCGTCGAGACGGGGCCCGACCCCTTCACGGTCCGCGTGGGCCGCGAGCTTTTAGCCTGGGCCGACGCGACGCTCGTGCGCGACGGCTCCGCGCTCGACGACGACGACGGCCACGTCGACGCGGACCGGGGCGTCATCGGCGCGTTCGCGGACGGCGTCAAGCTCGGGCGTTTAGCGCGGCGGCTCTTCGCGGACCACTACGAGCTCGACGAGCACCACGGGGGGCTGGGCGAGGACTGGCTCAAGCGCGCGCGGGCCGCGGCCGCGCTCTGCTCCGTGCCGCCGGGCGGGCAGGACAAGGAGCGCGGCGCGAACGTCGCCTGCGCGCTCGAGCTCTTGCGGGGCGGCGCCTTCCTGCACCCGCCCCTGGGCCGCTTCGTCGAGGTGCGCCACCTCGCGGGGGCCCAGGCGTCCGCGGCGCACTGGAGCCTCCTGCCGCACGCGCCCAAGGGCAAGCCCCGGGGCGCCGCGGCCGCGCCGAAGAAGGCCGGCGGCGCCAAGGGCGGCGCGCCGCGGCCCGAGACGGTCGTCAAGGTCGTGTCCAAGTACCTGGGGAAGCGCGTCGCCGTGGACCCGGAGACGACGGCCGTCGGGCGGACCTTCGCGCTCCTCGCGCAGCTCTTCTCGACGCAGTTCTACCGCTACGGCCCGCCGCCGCCCTACTGCGGCCACCACCACCCCTACGAGCCGCCCTACGCGGCGTCGGCGCTCAAGGGGCGCCAGGCCGCGGAGGACAAGCACCACTCGCGCCACGCGAACGCCGTCCACGCCATGGAGACCGCGCTCCACGCCGCGCGCGACGCGCTCTACGACGAGTGCGCGGAGGGCGGCGCGCCCGCGCCCGTGCCCGTGCCGCCGCCGAACCACCGGGCGCCGCGGCTCGGCGACGAGGCCGCGCGTGCGACGTGCTGCGACGTCGTCGTGGTCAAGGCGCTCGCGATCGCGCGGACGGGCGTCCTCCAGGGCGGCAAAAGAGAGCGAAATTCCCAACTTCAAAGGCTCCTAGCTCGGCCGTTTTCCACTCGTTTCGGCTGATTTTTGGACGAGCGATCATCTCTTGGAACGGTCTCGAAGCGCGGATGCTGTTTCCGGAACGCGCGCGCGCGGAATACTCACGTTGAAGCGACGTTGAATCACCCTTTTGCTGGTCAGGCGTCCTCGCGCTCGCCGAGGCGGAGACCGTCGCGCTCGCGGACGCCGTCGAGGCGGCCCACGACGCGGCCCAGCGCCAGCTCGCGGGCACCTGGGCCGCGGCGGCCGCCGCGCGCCGCGACCGGCGGGCCGCGCGCGCGGCGCGCGACGACGCGCTCCGCCTCGCGTGGCGCGCCAACTGCACGACGGTGCTCGCGCAGCGCGTCCGCGTCGAGGAGGACGTCGACGACGGCGTCTTCACGCGGCCCCGGCGCGCGCAGATCGAGGCGGACCTCCGGCGCTTCGGCTACGGCGACGGCGGGAGGAAGGCGGGCGCGGCCGCGGGCGACGGCGCGGGCGACGACGACGGCGACGGCGACGAGCCGCCCGCGGACAACATGGAGGAGGAGCTCGCGCAGATCCACCTCGTGCTCCGGGACCACCTGCGGGACATGCGGCGCATCTTCCCCTTCTACGCGGCCGCGGGCAGCGGCTGCGCGAACACGATGGACAGCGCGGAGTTCTGGAAGTTCGTGCACGACTCGCGGCTCCAGGACGACAAGCGGCGCCTGCTGCCGTCGAGCAAGGTCGACCTGCTCTTCCAGCAGGCGTCGCTCGACTTCTCCAAGACGGGCAGCGACCGCCTGGAGCAGGACACGCACGAGCTCGACAAGACGCAGTTCTCCGAGTGCCTCGTGCGCCTCGCGTGCGCGCGCTACCCCAAGGCGCGGTCGCCGTCGGACTGCCTCTCCCACGTGCTCAAGGAGCACGTGCTGCCCCACGCGTGCCAGATCGACGCGGACGTCTTCCGCGAGCGGCTCCACGGCGACGTCGTCCGCTCCGTGCAGCTCAAGCACCGGAAGAACCTCAAGACGGTCTTCAAGGTCTTCGCGTCCTGGGACAGCGCGTCGCCGGCGTCGACCATGGACGCGGACGAGATGGTCGTCATGCTCCGCTTCGCCAAGGTCATCGGCCCGCTCTGCTCCGAGATGGCGTGCCGGACGATCTTCGCCTACGTCCAGAACGACGACGTCGTCATCCAGGATTTGAAGACCGACGGCACGGTGGGCAGCCACCGGAACCGGAGCCGCGACGTCGTCGAGCTCCCGGGCTCCGACGTCGAGATGGTCTTCACGGAGTTCGAGGAGTGCCTCGCCGCCGTGGCCCAGATGCTCCAGCCCGACCCCTACAAGATGCTCGACCAGTCCATCGAGGCCTTTTTAGGGACCCAGTTCCTGCCCGCCCTCGCCCAGCACCCCAAGTTGAGGGGCCAGGTCGAGCTCCCGGAGCAGATCGAGGACAAGCGCGGCGCGTTCACGCCGCGCGGCGGCTTCGGCCCCGCGGGCGCGTTCGCCGGCGGCTTCACACCCCGGGGCGCGCCGTCCGCCGACGTCGACGCCGGCGACGGCGGAGCCGACAGCCCCACCCAGGGCCTGCGCCGCACCGCCGCGGGCATGAAGCTCAAGGTGCCACCGCGGCGCTAACGGCGGGTGTGCGCTTTCCTACTACGTAGTAGGGGCGCCCGGCCGCGGAGCTCGCGGTCGCGCGCGCGCGACGGGCGCCGGGTCCGAAGGGCGAGACGGCCCTTGGAACGCGCGTCCCACGGATCTAGAGCCTGTAGAGGAGCGAGGACTTCTGCTCGCCGTCCTCGACGAGGCCCGCGGCGTCGCACTTGGACTCCTTGCACTTGACGGCGCCCGCGTCGTCGAAGAGGAAGCCGAGCTTCGTCACGTAGGCCTTGCAGTCGTTTTCGTCGTCGAAGCCGAGGCGCGCCGCGAGGGTGGCGAGGTCGATGGTCGGGCGGTACGCGCGGAGGATCTTCGCGGCGGCGTCGACGCGGACCTTGTCCGCGAAGGTGTCGAGGACGTAGGCGCCCATGTTCGGCGCGGTCTCGTGGAGGCGGAAGAAGGCCGCGTAGTTGCCCAACGCCAGCGCCTCGCGCACGTTCAGGGCGTGGGCCACGGCGGCGTCGGCCCAGGCCTCGGCCGGCATCTCGTTGAGGATCTTGAGGAGCTCCGCGGAGCCGTCGTCCGCGGAGCCGGAGACGTTGAGGAAGAGCGCGTAGAAGATGCGGTAGGCCGTGAACTCCATCTCGTGGCCGCCGCCGAGGCCCAGACCGTAGAGCTCGCGGAGCTGCGTCTGGCACTGGTTGTACTCGTTGACGTCGCCCGACTCGAGCGCGACGCGCGCGTGCGTCTCGTAGACGTTGATCGTGAATTTCGACTTGACGCACTGCACCGTGAGGTCCTGGCGCACGGCCTTGAGCTGATTGCACATCCAGAGGTAGTCGACGTCGCCGGACCGCCACCGCGCCTTGAGCGCCTTGAGCGCGGCCTCGAGGACGCGCGCGGGCCGCACCGTCGCCGGGTCCGGCGCGGACGTGAGGCGGAAGTAGTCCTTCTCCAAATCCTCGCAGGTGCCCCGGACGGGCTCGAAGAGCGACGCGTCGGGCTCGGGCTCGCGGGGCGCGTAGGGGTGCCCGCCGCGCTTCGGGGTCCGCTTGGACCGGTCCGCGAAGCGGTTCGCGCGCGCCTCGCGCGCGGCGCGCTCGCGCGGGTTCGGCGCCGGCGGGCCCCGGTCGGCGTCGCCGCCGCCGTGGCGCCGCTTCCGGGATCCGCCGCGGGGCTCGCTCCGCTCCAGGGGCGGCACGGGCGCCGTGGCCCAGTCCACGGCGTTCAGCCGGTCGTTCGCGAGCGCGCCGGAGATGATGCCGTGGAGCTTCGCCTGCATCTGCGCGCGCTCGCCGTCGCCGCTGCACTGCGCGAACGCGCGCTCCGCGTAGGCCTTGAGGCTCGCGGGCAGCTGCTGGCCGCCGCCGGGCGCCGGCGCCGCCGCCGGCGCCGCCGCGGGCCGCGGCGGCGGCGCGGCCTGCGTCGCGTAGGCGCCGCCGGACGCCGCCGTGACCCAGCGCTGCGGGTTCGGCGCGTAGCGGCGCTGCACGCGCGCGGCGGCCGCGCGCGCCTCGTGCGCCGCCGCGCCGACGGCGGGCGCCGCCGCCGCGGCCACGGCCGACGGCGGCGCGTAGTACGCCGCCTGCGCGCGCGCGCGGTCGACGCTCGCTGCGTACGCCGGCTGCTGGTAGGCCGGCTGCTGCCCGTAGGCCGGCTGCTGCTGGTAGTAGGTCTGCTGCTGCTGGTAGTAGGCCTGCTGCTGCTGCTGCTGCTG
>NW_008705592.1:26267-79738 GCF_000186865.1 Aureococcus anophagefferens
GCCGGGCCCGTGCCGGGCCTCCCCGGCCCGTGCCCGGCCCGTGCCCGGGGCCCGTGCCGAGTGCCGGGCCCGTGCCGGGCCGCGTGGCCCGTGCCCGGCCCGTGCCCGGGGGCCCGTGCCGAGTGCCGTGCCGCGTGCCGGGCCCGTGCCGGGCCGCGTGCCCTGAGCGCATTTACCGTGCCGGAACCCCCGTGCCCGCCGTCCCCGCCCCCCGTCCCGGGGCCGGACCGTCGCGCAGGGGCCCGTTCGTTACGGGATCGCGCGCGGCCGCGCGCGGTCTTCGCGGCCGCCCTAGCACGGGTCGTTGATGTCGGCGACGAGGGCGTCAAAGGCGGCGAAGACGTCCTTCTTCGCGTAGCAGAGCGTGCCGCCGCCGCGGGCCGCCTGGCTGTACTGGCGGTTGATGTCGCCGACGCAGGCCGCGCCCGCGGACGCGGCGGACACGGCCCACTTGCTGTGGTCCTGGGTCTCGAGCCAGGACGCGCCCGCGCACGTCACGTTGTGCACGTCCTCGACGTCCTCGTCGAAGCCGGCGCTCTTGCAGGACGACGGGATCTTGTTCTTCAGCTCGCCGTTCATCCAGGACTCGACGCGGAGGGCGCCGAGGTCCGGCGCGACGACGTCCTCGTAGAGCTCGCAGTCGCACGCGGCCGACTTCGCGTAGTGCGTGAACTCGCGCGAGTCGACCTAGACGAACGTCGTCGACGCGACGTCGCGACGTGGTGCTCTCTGAAATGACCTCGCCGAGAGCCAACGATGCGTCCGAACATCGGCCGACACGGCGTCGATGCGAGCGAGCGCGGTGCGACAGGGTCGCCGGTCCGGCGCGGGCGTTTCCGGCGCGGGCGCCGACGGTCGAGAAGGTCTTCGTCGACGACTTCGCCGTCGACTTGACGTCGGCCAGGGTCGCGTTGAAGGACGGCGCGGCCGCGGCGAGGTCGTCGGACACGGACGAGTCGTAGTGCTGGGGCCAGTGGAGCATCAATTGCGCGCCGACGTCCTCGAGCTTGGAGGTGTCGAGCGTGAGGCACACGAAACTCTGGCCGTAGGTCGTGTCCGGCAGGCCGCCGTAGCCCTTGGACCGGCGGTCCGGGTAGCGCGGCAGCGAGTGGATGAGCCAGAAGCCCTGGTCGCCGTCGAAGAGCACGGCGCCCTTGCTGTGGCCGCGCGTCTCGCTCTTCGTGCCCTCGTCGGTCTCGTCGTTGTAGAGCGTGAAGGCGTGGCTCGACGGGAGCGTCCCGTAGATCTGCTTGAGGGTGCGCACGACGGCGTTGGACGACGAGTCGAAGGAGTTCGCCGCCTTGAACTCGTCGTCGCCGTCGAGCAGGAGGTAGGCGTCGCTCCCGGCGTTGCCTTTCAGGACGTAGAAGTGGTCCACGGCGTCGCCCGACTCGTCGAGGCACGAGAACTTGGCCGCCGCACCCACAACCAAAAGCAACAGCCAGAAGGACCGAGACCCTGCGGCCGAAAGCAACAGCCAGAAGGACCGAGACATGCTCGGGCTGCCCCAAAAGGCCGAAGCTGCCGATGCAAACATGCGGCGATGTTGTACCAGAGCCCGAAGCCTCGAAGACGCGCTCCACCAGCCAGAGCGCGAACTGCGCGTCCTGAAAACCGAGGTCCCGCCGCGCCTCGGCGCCGCTCGCGCCTTCCGAGGAGCATGGCCGACGCCGTCGAGGTGGAGGTGAAGGTCGACGGCGACGAACTCCACAACGCGACGGGCCTCACGCCGCGCTTCTCCGCGTCGACGGCGCTGCTGCCCGAGGGCGGCCCGCCGCCGACGCTGACGCTCCCCGCGGCCATGAAGCGCGTCCACAGCGTCGGGGGCCTGGCCGAACCGCCCAAGACGGCGAGGCTCGCGGGCGACGCCGACGCGCCGACGGCGCGGTCGCGCGCCGGGAGCCGCGCCGACGAGGCCGCGCCGCCGCCCGCCGCGGCGCCCGCCGACGCGTCCGAGGACGCGACGCGGACGGGCTTCACGCCGGAGAAGGCGCCGCCGCCGGAGGCGGCGCCCCCGGCGAGCAGCGACGACGACGACGACAGCAGCGACGACGACGCGCGCGCGCTCGCGTGGCTCCAGCGCCAGAAGCGGCCGAGCGCCGCGAGCGGCTCCCGGCCGAGCGCCGCGTCGTCCGGCCGCCGGTCGTCGGCGTCGCGCCGCGACTCCGCGACGCCCTTCGCGGCGCCGCCGGCGCCGCCCGCGCCGTCGTCGCCGGTGCTGGCCGGCTTCGAGCGCCGGGCGCGCGAGTCCGTCTCCGACCGCAAGGCGCGCGCCGCGGAGAGGCCGCCCGCGCCCGCGCCGCCGCCGGCGCCGGCGCCGGCGGACGACGACGACGACGGCGGCTTCGACGACCTCCACGCGCTCCACAAGGAGGCGCGGAAGCGCGACAAGCACTCGCACAACCACGGCGTCGCGAGCGCGCGGTCCATGGCCATCGCGAAGCGCCAGGGCCAGCGCGCCGCGCGCGCGGCCGGCCCGCCGTCCTGAAACCCGCCCCCCCGCCCGTCGCCCGCTCTTAGATCCCGCTCCCGACCTCGAACTCGTCCTTGGGGTCGTTCTTGAGGAGGTTGACGACCATGGTCGCGACGTCGCCCTCGACCTGCTTCGTCACGGCCTTGAGGCCGCCCTCCTGGATGCTCTTCAGCGGGATGGGCACCCAGCGCGGCACGTTGAACGACGCCTCGACCGTCGCGTCGCACGTGAGCTCGCCGTCGGCCACGGAGAAGCGCGAGCTCGACGTCGTGTCCATGATCTCGGCGACGGCGACGACGATGCGCGTCGCCCACGACGGGCCCGTGGCCTCCATGCGCTGGTCGTCGAGGCGCACCGTGACGGCGCCGCCGTCGCGCTCGCACGTGAAGGTCATGACGGGCTCGAGCTGCACGAGCGGGAACGACGCGGACTTGACGCGGGCCTCGAAGCGGCCGCCGCCGAGGTCCTTCGTGCCGGAGATGGCGTCGTTCGCAGCGACGATGGCCTCGTTGACGGCGGCGCTCCCGCCCTCGAACCAGGCCGCGAAGGTCGGGCTCGCCGCGACGGACTTGGTCGACTGGACGCTCCACCTGACCGTGCGCAGCGCCAGCGCCGGCGCCGCCAGCAGGGCGACGGCGAGGCGGAGATATCGCGCGCTCATTACGTGGCTCAACGTTGACCTCGTGTTGACAAAGGCAAGAATTCCCGCTCGACCGCACGGCCATGGCGGCCATCCAGAGGTTCGGGCTGCTCCTCGTCGCCCCCGCCGTCGCCGCGGCGCCGCCCGACTTCGCGGCGGCGGCCGGCGGCTGCACCGTCGGCGACTGCGCCGAGGGCTACGGGCGCTTCGACATGCCCACGGGCGGCTCCTACGAGGGCGACTTCGCCGCCGGCAAGTCCCACGGCTTCGGCATCCTGGAGTACCACACGGGCGCGATCTACCGCGGCGCCTTCGTCGAGGGCCGGCGCGAGGGCTACGGGTCCTACGTCTTCGAGGACGGCGCGACCTTCGACGGCGAGTACGTCGGCGACCGCATCTTCGGCTACGGCGCGATCACGAAAAAGGACGCGGACGGCGCCGTCGAGCTCTACGAGGGCGAGGCGGCGGTCAACGCGGCCATGGGCATCGGCCGCTTCCGGTTCCGCGACGGCGCGACCTACGAGGGCGAGGTCGTCGCGGGCAAGCCCCGCGCTGTGTGGAAATCAACCAGTGAGCTGGGACGTCGGGGCCAAACTTCAGAATTCTCTAGCTCGGTCAAATCGAAGTCGATTCGGCTGATTTTTGGACGAATCGATTGCTCTCAGCGAGTTCTCGAAGCACGGCGGAAGTGCTCGTGTCAAAACATTCGAATACGCGCACATTGAAGTCGGGTTGAAGATTTGATTTCCACACAGGCCCCACGGCGACGGCCGCTACTACCGCGCGGACGAGTTCGAGTTCAAGGGCCAGCGCGTCCCGCGGCGCCCGGCGGCGCGCGCGCCATCGCGCCCGCGGACCGCGCGCGCGCGCAGGTTCGTCGACGGCGCGCCCAAGGGCTTCGGCCGGGGCTTCGTGTCCTTCGTCGACGCGAAGCAAGGCCAGGCGCGCCGCCGCGCGGGAGCACGGCCCCGTCCGGCGAAAACTTCTCGGGACGTCGCTTTGGCTCGACTTTTGGACGCATTGGGTGCTCTCGTCGAGCTCTTCCCAGAGAGCGAAACAGCGCATAGTCGCGTGTCCCGCGCAGGTGCTCCGCGAGCTCGAGGGCGAGTTCGACGGCCTCGCGCTCGTCGACGACGACGAGGAGGCGGGCGAGGCCGCGGCCAAGGTCGGCGCGTCCGCGGCCAAGGTCGCGCGCGAGGCCGCGGAGGAGGGCCGCGCCGCCGCGGACGCCGCGCGGCGGCAGGCCGACGAGATCGCGGGCCTCGTCGCGGCCGAGCGCGCGGCGCGCAAGGGCGCGGACGACGCGCGCGCCGCGGACGTCGCCGCGCTCGCCGCGGCCCAGGCCGCGGAGATCGCGGCCATGAAGGCGCGCGCCGACCTCTAAACACGCCGTCGGGTGAATTCTCTAGCGCCCCGGCCGCGGCGCGCCGGCGGGGGCGGCCGCGTCGCCGCGACGGGGGTGGGGGGGGCGGGGGGGGGGGGGGTGCAATGGGGCCTAACAAGTGGGGGCGAGGACGTCGAAGATGTCCGCGGGCTCGACGAGGGCGACGCCCGCGGGGACGTCGCCGCACTCGGCCCACGCGTCCGCGGCCTCGTCGTCGCCGGGCGCGCCGAGGTCCGGCATGTCGAACATCTGGAGGTCGTCGTGGGGGTCGACGGGCGCGACGAGGTCGAAGGACTCGAGGGCGTAGGACCAGGCCGACATGAGGTGGCCCACGTCCTCGGCCGCCTTGGCCTCGGCGGCGGGGAGGAAGTAGCCGTCGTCGTCGCCGCGCGACGTCCCGGCGCCGAGGTCGTCGCTGAGGTCGCTGAGGGAGTCGTCGGAGGACGCCGAGGACCCGGCGCGCGTCGCGCCGTCGTCGTTTCCCGCGCGCCGCGCGCGCTTCTTCGCCGGCGGCCGCGCGCCCTTGGCGCCGCCGCCGGCGGCGCGCTTCGCGCGCGGCGGCGGCCGGTTGTAGGCGCCCTCGAGGAAGGCCTTCTCGAGGGCCGCGAGGGCCGCGAGCTCCGCGCTCGCGTCCTCGCCCTCGGCGGCCTTGCGCACGTAGATCTGCTTCCCGAGGCACTTCTTCCCCGCGAACTTCTTCGAGATGCGCATCGTCGAGCAGTTGAGCTTCTTGCTCAGGAAGGCGCGGAGCGTCGTGCCGTTCTCGAGCCTGCGGGGGGAGGCGCGGCGTGACGCGCGGCGAGGAGGAGAAACGGCGTAGTCTGGGCGCGGGCGGCGCGCGAGGGAAGCAGGCCGGCGTCGAAGTTCTGGATGAGCCGCGCGGTGAAGGCCTCCTCCTCGGCGCTCCACTTGCCGCAGCGCCGCGGCGTCGCCGCCGACGACTCGCTGTCGCTCTCCGAGGCGCTCACGACCGCCGCCTTCTCCTCGGCAACTGCCGTTGCAGCATCGCTGGGAGCGGCCGACGTTTCGTTCTTCGCCGGCGCCTCCGCCGGGGGCGCCGCCTCCGCGGGGGCACAGGGGTTGCAGGCGGTCGCCTGGGACGTCTGCGCGAACTTGAACGTGCTCGTGGTGGCCGCGGGCGGAGCCGTCGCTGCCATATCGGACATTCTGTGCTGTCCTTGGTCTCGCTAGTTTTGGGACTGACATCAGTCCAGCCAGCGTCAACGTCTACCTCAAGTGCTAATTCCCCCGCGCGGCCCGGCGCGGCCCCGTCCGGCGCGTCGCGCGCCCCGACGCCGCCCACCCGCGCGCGGCCGACCACGGTGCGACCGCTCGTCGTCCTACGGCGGGGAACGGACCGGATCCGGGCCCGCGGCGGCGCGCGGCTGCGCGCGCGCGGACCCCCTTACTGAGTCATAACGATATCGGCGAATCAAACTTGGCCCAAACTTACACCTTTTAGGATATAGAAACCGATTTACAGAATTTAGAAATGGCCTTCAACTTCAACAGCGAGTCGGCGCGTTGGGGGGAAGACCACCAAAGCCGAGGGCTGCCTTTTTGCCACAGGAGCTTGTCCGCGCGTGGGCGTGTTGTTGTCGGGCTCGAGTGCTGAAGCTCGGCGCGTTGTTGTCGGGCTCGAGTGCTGAAGCTTGGCGCGTTGTTGTCGGTCTCGAGCGCTGAAGCTTGGCGCGTGGTTGTCGGGCTCGAGTGCGGAAGGCCAGCGCAGTGGTATCGGGCTCGACGCAGTGGTGTCGGGCTCGCGCGCTGAAGCTCGGCGCGTTGTTGTCGGTCTCGAGCGCTGACGGACTGGGCAGCGTTGTCGGCCTCGGGCGGGTTCCTGCGCAAAATGACGCGCCTCCTGCTGCTCCTCTCGTGCGCCGGCGCGTTGCGCGCGCCCGCGCGGCGCGCCGTCCGCGCGCCCCTCCCGCCGGCGTCGTCCGTCGCCGGGGCCTGGCGCGCGCGGTCCGCCGCGGACCCGCGGTTCCGCGAAAAGCTCGCGCTCGAGGGCTGCCTCGCGGCCGCGCTGCAGGCCGCGGCCGAGGCCCAGCGGCGCCGGGGCGCCTTCGCGCGCGAGGCCGACTACGTCGTCGCGGGCGTGCTCACGGCCGTCGCGGGCAAGCTCGCGGCGTCGTTCCAGGCCGCGCCGTCCGACGGCGCCGTGACGAACGCGTTCCAGCGCGGCGCGAGCCCGCGCCGCCGCGTCGCGGCCGTCGCGTCGCCGGCGCCGCGGCTCTTCGCCGTCGGCTTCCTCGCCGCGGCCTTCGGCTACGGCGCGGCGGCGGCGCTCGCGGCGCTCCGCGCGCGCCTCGGCGTCGCCGCGCCCGCGGCCGCGCCGCCGGCCGTGCCCATCTGGGCCGCGGCGGTCTACACGGGCTGCTTCGTCGCGGTCGTGTCCAACCTGTCCTACCAGGTCCTCCAGGGCCTCGTGGAACACCGCCTCGTCGAGCCCGCGACGGCGGGCCGCCCGCGCGCGCGCGCGTGTCTCCTCTTCGCGGGCCGGTCGCTCCGGTCCCTCGCCGCGTCGGGCCTCGCCATCCGGGGGATGCAGGCGCTCGGTCTCCAAGCCGTAAGCTGACGTGTTACGCCGAGGGGGCCACGCGGACGAGGAGCTTGCCGCAGTGGCCGCCGGAGAAGAGCTTGACGAGCGCGCCCGGGAACGCGTCGAGGCCCTCCTCGATCTGCTCGTGGACGACGACCTTGCCGCGCCAGTGGTACCAGCACAGGTTGAAGAGCGCGAGGGGGATGGACGAGAAGTAGTGCATGACGTTGAAGCCCGCCATCGTCGAGCTCTTCTCCGAGAGCTTGAGGTACGACGACGGCCCGACGACGGCGCCGCCCTGGCCCTTGTCGTCGCGGCCCGTGTTGAGGTTGCCGGAGTACTGCGACGCCGCGCCGCAGACGACGACGCGGCTGCGCATGTTGATGCGGTCGAGCGCGACCCGCAGCGTGTCGCCGCCCGCGTTGTCGAGGAAGAAGTCGATGCCGTCCGGGCACGCCGCGTCGAGGTCGTCGGCGAAGGTCGGCGACTTGTAGTCGACGGCCGCGTCCGCGCCGAGCCGCTCCGTGACGAAGGCGCACTTTTTGGGCCCGCCGGCGACGCCGACGACCCGCGCGCCCGTCGTCTTCAGCAGCTGGACGGCGATGGAGCCCACGGCGCCGCCCGCCGCGGACACGAGCGCCGTCTCGCCCCCGCGCGGCGGCGCGAGCACCTTGAAGCACCCGACGTAGGACGCGACGCCCGTCGCGACGGACAGGAGCCCGAGGCTCGCCGTCTCCGGGACGCCCGGGAAGCCCATGCACGGCATGAAGCCCTCCATGCCCATGGTGCCCACGGCGTGGGTCTGCGCCTTGCACATGCCCATCACGCGCTTGCCCACGTGCTTCTTCGCGTCGTCGCCCGCGGCCACGACGGTGCCGTAGCCGAGCGCGGGCAGCGGGTCGCCGAGTTCGATGGCGCCGTGGTACGCCTCGGCGTCGAGCATCGTCCGGATGAACGCGTCGACGCTCAGCAGCTCGACCTTTACGCAGACCTCGTCCGGCGCGAGCGCCGGCACGGGCGCCGTCTCCTTCTTGCAATCCTGGTCCGCGTCGAAGGCGCGCTGCCCGGGCCGCTGCGCGAGCACCCAGCGCGTGTTCACGAGGTCCGTCGCGGCCATGGCGAGCGACAGGAGCAGCAGCAACGACGACAAGGGCATGCACGAGGCCGTCTGACACAGCCACACAGCCTTGCCCCCGACGCCGCGGAAGATGATGTACTCACCTTGAACTTCAAGTTGAAGGGAGCGCTCGCCGCGGTTTAACATATCCCGCCGGCGGGATATGTTGCAACGACGCACTCAGGTTCAAGGTTCAAAAAAAGAAGCGCGCGCCCTACTCGACCCGGGACCGGTTCGCGAAGTAGCGGCACGCGGGGCCGTCGAGGAGGCAGTGGCGGGGCACTTCGAAGAGGCCGTAGTCGACGTCGTCAGAGACGGCCCAGTCGCGGAAGACCTGGCGCACGCCGTAGGGCCCGTAGAGCCGGAGCGGGAGCCCGTAGCTCGGCGAGCGCTCGTCCGCGTCGACGAGGAAGTGGAACGCCCACTTCATGTAGTGGTCCGCGACCGCGCGCCGGCCCGAGCCGTCGTCGAGCGACACGTTCACGCGGCCGAGGTAGGCGAGCCCGCCCGCGTCGCCCGGCAGGTCGCGCCGCGCGTCGTAGGGGTCGAGCGGCGCGAAGGCGTCGAGGTGCATGACGCCCGCGATGGCCGGGACGCAGACGCACTTGCTCTCGGACACGGTGACCATGGCGCCCGCGTCGCCGGCGTCGCGCATCGCCGCCGTCTGCAGGTAGATCTGCGCCGCCGACGAGAAGCTGTAGCGGTAGCGCATGACCGAGTCGTCGCGCTCCCAGCCGAGCATGAGCGTCGCGCTGAGGTTCTCGTAGGTGCCTGTGTGGAAATCAAATCTTCAACCCGACTTCAATATGTGCGTAATTGAACGGATTGCGCCGGACTCTTCGGCTCTGCTTCGAGAACTCGACGAGAGCAATCGATTCGTCCAAAAATCAGCCGAATCGACTTCGATTTGATCGAGATAGAGAGTTCTGAAGTTTGGTGGGGACCCCCCAAACCAGTGGTTGATTTTCACACAGGTAGGCGCCGCCGGGCTTCGGGATCGCCGCGACGGGCGACCGCGTGTCGCCGGCGAGCGCTGCGGTCGCCGCGCGGGGGTAGCGCGCGACGACGGGCGCCGCGGAGACGCCGACGACGTCGCAGGGCATCGGCGCGAAGCCGTCGACGCCGTCGCCGTCGCGCCGGCCGCCGAGGCCGTCGCAGGGCCCGCAGGGCGGGTCGTTCTGGTAGTCGCAGGACCGGAGCCGCTCGCGGCCCGGGTCCGGCCCGTAGGCGGGCGGCGGCGGCGGCAGCGTCGCGTTGGCCCACTCGGCGCGGATCTCGCCCGTGTGGCACTGCTGGCACGACACCTGCGCGTCCCGCTCGCGCCGCGCCGCCGGCGAGGGCGCGCCGCGCGGCTCGGCCTCCGGGAGCAGCGGGAGCGCGAGCGTCTCGAGGAGCTCGCGCCGCGCCGCGGCGCCGACGTGGTGCGCGAGCCACATGGCGACCTCGTGGCAGAGGCCGTCGCGGAGCGCGGCGCGGTCGTCGGCCGTCGCCGGCGCGAGGCCCGCCGCGTGCGCCTCGAAGGCGGCCGCGTCGCCGAAGCGCGGCGCGCGGCCGTCGCCCGGCGCGTAGAGCGCCGCGAGCGCCGCGTCCCGCGATCGGAAGACCGCGGCGCCGACGCCGACGAGCTCCTCGTAGGCGAAGGACTCGCAGGGCCGGAAGTTCGGCGACAGGCGCCGCAGATGCCCGTTGAGCGCCGACGACATGGACGCGAAGTCGTGGCCGCGAAACTCGGGCCCGGGCGTCCGCCGGAGGGCGCGCTCCACGTCCGCGGGGTCCGGCGATGCGACGACGGCGGCGCTGATGAGCGCCACAAATCGAGCACAAGCCGGCTGCCCAGCGCTGCGGCTCGATGCAGTTCATGGTGAAGTTGCAAAAGGCTGCCTCAGCCCTCTGGCCTTGTCTCCCCCCCCAACGCGCTCGACTCCCCTCAAGTTAGGGCCCTAGCCGAAGGGGTTGGCCTTGGCGAGGACGGCGAGGGCCGGGTCGTCCTCCTTGGCCTTGGCGAGCGCCTCGGACGTGAACGTGAACCGCGCCTTGTTCTCCTTCATCTTCCGGCGGAAGTTGTGGTCCTTCATGCGCTTCGCGAAGTGCAGCACGGCGAACTGGACCATGAAGGCGGACGCCTCCTGGCCGAGGGCGTTGAGCACCTGCTTGGCCTTGGCCTTGCCCGGGTGCGAGTCGAGCTTGGAGATGCGGAGGACCGTCTTCATCGCCGTGCTCCGGACGACGTCGTTCTTCTCCTCCGCGCTCGCCGCGGCCAGGATGTTCGCCAGCGTGCGCATGAGGTCCGCGCCGTAGCCCTCGGCGTGCGTGAAGCACGGCGGGATGAGCTTGAGCAGGATGTCGAGCGCGCCGAGGTTAATTAAAAGCCGCCGCGTGCCCTCGACGTCGGAGCACCTCGTAATCAGGCGCATGACGGGCTCCTCGTTCTCCGGGATGAACGCCAGGGCCACGAGCTCGCGCACGAGGTTCGCCTGGCTCAGGAGGTGCGTCAGGTCCTTGAAGTCGGAGATGGCCGCGATCGCGTGCGCGGCCGACGACTTCTGGTCGAGGTCCGCGCCCGCGAGCTGGGCCTCGACGGCGTGGAGCGCGCCCTGGGCCGCGAGCGCGTGGACGTGCTTCCGCGCGCCGGGCAGCGTGCGGATCACGAGCGTCAACCGCCGCACCATGAAGGACACGGTCCTCCCGATGCGGCGGTCGCGGCGGAACGTCGTCATCGACGCCTGGAGCACGTGCATGAGGATCTGGGACTGGATGAGGCGCTCGCAGCAGTCCGGGCTGTGCGTGAGCTCGTTGACGATGGACACGCAGTGGCGCATGATCTGCTGCGGCGGGCTGTGGCGCTGCGTGATCGCGCGCGTCGCGTCCGCCGCGCCGCCGCCGGAGCCCCAGGTCCGCTTGCCGTCGTCGGGCCGCGGCGCGCTCGACGCCGCCGTCGAGCCGAGGCTCGAGTCCTCGTCGCCGCCGACGTCGAGCGCGCCGAGCACGGACAGCGACGCGAGGCCGAAGCGCGCCGGCAGGTCCACGAAGACGGCCTTGGCGATGACCTCCAGCAAACCCTCCTCGAGCATGCGGTGGTGGTTCGCCGGCTCCGACGCCAGGCTCAGCTCGCACTTGAAGATCTTCGCCAGCGTCTCCAGCGGCATGTGCTGCGTCTTCAGCTTCCGCAGCAGCACGAGCGACACGTTGCTCCGCACTAAAGGCTGCCGCACGGACGGCACGGACGCGAGCGCGCAGAAGAAGTCGACGAGCGACATCTCCACGGCCTCCTCCTTGTCCAGGAATTCGCGCCGGAGCATGAGCAGGCCCAGCGTGATGACGTGGTTGTCGAAGAGCATCTCGCGCCGCTCGATCGTCCGCGCGATCGTCGACACGACGGCCGCGGCCATGCGCCGGATGTCGTCGTTCTTGTTCTGGATCAACGCGAAGAGGTGGCGCAGCCCCCCCTTGCCGACGACCGTCGCGTTCGCCGCCCGCGACTGGCACAGGTTCTGGAGCACGGACAGGCTGTGCCGCTTCACGGACTTGTAGCTCCCCTGCATCATGCGGAAGATGACGTCGAGCCCCCGCGGGTTGATCAGGAACCGCTCGTTGATCTCGCGCACCTTGACGATCTGCGCCAGCGCCAGCGTCGCGTCGCGGATGCACTCGCCGTCCGTCCGCGCGTTCCGGGAGCCGTCGCCGATGAGCGCGAGGACCGCGCCGAGCGTACCCGCGCGCGCCATCATGGACAGGTTGTCGCTGTTCATGGACAGCGCCGCCAGCGCCGCCGCCGTGTCCCGCCGCACCTCGACGAAGTTGGACCAGTAGGCCAGATCGATGAGGGGGCCGAGCATGTCCGGCGACAGCGGGTCGATGTGGTAGTCGCGCTTCAGCGGGGCCATGTAGTTGGGCTGCTTCAGGTTCGGCTCGCTGCTGCTCCGCTCGTACTGGCGGCTCCCAGGCCGCCGCCCGGCGAGGGAGATCATGGCGCCGCACAGGCCGAGGGCGCTCGGCGCCCGCGGTGAGAGAGCGGAGAGGCGCGCCCCAGACGCCGCCGCGGCGCTGGAGCCGAGGATACCTCCATGGCGCTGCAGACTACAAGGACGCGCGCCCCGGGGGGCAGCCCAGCGCTTCAAAGCGCCCGCTCGAACGCGACCGCAGCGCTGCCCCATGGCGTCGCTCACGGCGCACCTCGGCGACGGCGACCGGGCCCAGCTCAAGGCCTGGTTCGCGGCGCAGAAGAAGCGCGCCGCGAAGCTGCCCCCGCTGGCCTTCCCCCTGAGCGCCGCGGACGTCTTCGGCGCGCCCGCGGGGACGACGGGCGGCGCGCTGGGCGTCGACTTCGTCACGGCCCAGAAGGACTCGACGAAGGTGGACCTCGGGAGCGAGCTGCCCGCGATCCCCGGCCGGCCCCGGCTCCCGACGCTCAAGCTCGCCCAGCGCATGGGCGAGGGCGGCATCGGCGCGGTGGTCTGGAACTGCGGCCGCGCGTTATGCCACGCGCTCCCGCGGCTCCCGGAGCTCGCGAACGGCCGCTTCGCCGACGCCTACACGTCCGTCTTAGAACTCGGCTGCGGCACGGGCCTCGTGGGGCTCGCCTGCTGGCTCCGGGGCGCGGGCCAGGGCGGGAAACGGGCGCGACGTGCCCGAGGCTCCTCTCTCGGCCGCGTTCCACTCGTTTCGGCTGATTTTTGGACGAGCGATCAGCTCTCGGAGCGGTCTCGAAGCGTGGATGCTGTTTCCGGAGCGCGCGCGCGGGGAACGCTCGCGTTGAAGCGACGTTGCATCGCCCTTTCCCGCCCAGGCGCGGGCTCGGTCGCGCTCACGGACCTCGCGTCCATCGCGCCGCTCGCGCGGGAGAACGCGCTGGCCTGCGTCGGCGCCGACGGGGCCCTGCCGCCGGGCCTCGCCGTCGAGGCCCTGGCCTGGGGCGACGCGCCGCCGCCCGGCGTCGCCGCGCGCGCGCCCTTCGACGTCGTCTTCGGCAGCGACTGCCTCTACGACGCCAAGGTGCTGCCCCAGCTCCTCGCGACGCTCCTCGCGACGACGGGGCCCGCCTCCGTCGTCTACCTCGCCTACAAGCGCCGCGTCGACGAGCGCGAGGCGCCCTTCTTCGCGCTCCTCGAGGCCCACTTTGCGTCCGTGGCCTTCTCCGAGGCGTCGGAGGTGCCCGAGGAGTGGCGCGGCACGGGGCTCCACATCTGCCGCCTCGCCGGCCGCCGCGAACCGGCCCCCTCGGCCTAGGCGTTCCCTAGAGCCGCGTCACGGCGCCCGGGGGCGGGCTCCGCGGGGGCCGCGCGACGACGCCGCCGGCCTCGCGCGCGCGGTGCCGCGCGGCCCGGGAGCTGTTGAGCACGTCCTGGATCGTCTCGTGGGACGACAGCGTGCGCAGGTCCTCGAAGGACGGCGCGCGCGCGCGCGGCGCGACGTCGGAGACGCCCACGAGGCCCTCGGCCGCGGGCGGCGGCGGCGGCAGCGGCAGGTCCGAGGGCACGCGGGCGAGGCGCGGGTCCATGCGCGACTGCTTCCGCGCGAGGCCCGGCGTCAGGCCGCCGCCGCTCGACGCGGCGAGGGGCGACCTGTGTGGAAATCAACCAGTGGAACGCCCTGTCCAGCAAAAACTTCAAACCTCTCGAGCTCGGTCAATTCGACGTCGATTCGGCTGATTTTTGGACGAATCGATGGCTCTCGTCGAGTTCTCGAAGCACAGCGGAAGTGCTTGTGTCAAAACATTCGAATACACCCACATTGAAGTAGGGTTGAAGATTTGATTTCCACGCAGGGGGCGACGGGCACGGCAGCGGCGAGTCGTCGCCGAACGAGTGCTCGCGGCGCGGCGGCGGCGGCGGCGGCGGCGGCGGCGGCGCGTCGTCGTCGCCGTGGAGCGGCGACGCGTCGACGAGCGGCGCGGTGTCGGGGTCCGCGGGCACGTCGCGGAGCGCGACGTCGTCGTCCGCGGCCTCGGCGCGGCCGCCGCACGTGAGGTACGCGCCGAGCAACGCGAGGAGGCGCCGCGCCTGGCCGTAGGCGGCGGACGCCGTCCGCGCGACGGAGGCGAGCGCGCCGTCGCGCGCCGAGGGGCCGAGGCCCCGCCGCGCCCGCGCCGACGCCGTGAGCCCCTCGACGGCGGCGGCCTCGGCGTCGTCGTCGCGGCCGTCCCAGGACTCGGCGGACGACGTGCTCTGGGCGACGGCGAACTTCATCGGCGCGGCGAGGCGGCCGTCGCGGCGGCGGCCGTCGCGGCGGAACCGCCGCCCGTCACGGGCGCGACGCGGGCGCGAGGCTGCCCAGTGGCATCGTCTTGTCCTTCTTGCCCTTCTTCTTGCACTGCTTCGCCGCCTTCTTCTCCGTCATCCCCGCGATCACCGCGCACGTCGTCTTCCCCTTCTTCCAGGTCGCCGAGTCCTCGCACATGACGCACTTCTTGCAGATCGGGCACGCCTTCTTCTGCTTCTTGGTGCACTCTGTCTTCGACACCACCTTGTCGCAGATCTTCTTGTTCGCGACGCACGCCTCTTTTTTGGCCTTCAAGTTTCGACACTTTCCCTGGGGACGCCCGGGCCGCCGCCCTCGCCGCCGCCCGGGCGTCGCGCGACGTCGCCCGCGCACAGCAGAAGCGTCGTATACGGCCGAGGGGGAGTTTTTTTTCGGGGGGCGCGCTGCGGGGCCGCGGCGCTAGCGCGCGAGGAGCGAGTTGATGATGTGGGCGAGGATGGACACCTTGGCGTGGTGCTCGGCCTTGACGGGGTGGCTGAGGTTCTCCATGCAGGTCTTGACCTGCTTGAGGACCTCGGGGACGTGGTTCGAGATGCGCGGGTTCGCCGCGTCGAGGCCGAGGATGCTGAGCTGGAGCCACTCGAGCTTGAGCGCGATGGTGCCGTCGCGCTCGAGCGTCGTGCCGAGCTGCTGGAGGAGGCAGAGGAGCGTGAGCTGGCCGAAGGGCAGGGGCCGGAGGCTCTGGACCGTCTCGAGGCCGACGGCGTCGAGCGCGAAGAGGAGCACGTCGACGTCGCTGCACTCGACGGCCTTGTAGACGCACGCGTCGTAGTCGCCCGCGTCCGCGAGGTCGCGGAGCTCGGCCTGCACCGACGACGCGGCCGACGGCGCGGGCGGCGCGGGCGGCGCGGGCGGCGCGGGGAGCGCGGGCGGCGCCGCGGCCGCGGCGCCGCCGCCCCGCGCGTTGAGCGCCTCGAGGAGCGTCGCGACGTTCGCGCCGAGGGCGTCGACCTTGGCCTCGAGGCGCCGCGCGCCGTCGCGCTCCGCGGCCTCGAAGCGGTCGAGGCGCGCCTGGAGCTGCGCGTCGACCTGCGCGAACATGCGCTGCGTCGCCGCCTGGACGGCGGGCACGAGCTGCGCGGCGAAGCAGTCGCGGAAGGCCTCGAGGCTGCCGAGCCGCGCGGCCTCGAGCTGCCGCTGGTCGCGCGCGGGCGCGTCGCGCGACTCGCGGCCCGCGATGGCCGCGGCGAACTGGTCGAACTGCTGCGCGAGGCGCGCGCTCTGGTCCCGGCCGCGGCGGTCGCCGTCCTCGGCCGCGCGGGCCAGGGACTCGCTGACGATCTGCGCGACGGACCGGACGCCGCTGTCCGTCGCGAGGCGCGCGGCGTCCATGGCCGCGCGCGCGGCCGCGTCGCGCGCCTCGGCCCGGAGCTCCGCGCGGTGCGTGCCGTTCGCGGCCTCGAGCACGGCGAGGATCTCCTCGGACGACGGCGCGCGCGGGAGCGCCGCGGCGGGCGCGGCGGGCGCGGCGGGCGTCGCGGGCCGCGACGCGGGCGCCGACGGCGGCCGCGACGCGGGCGTCGGCGCGCGCGGCGCGTCGAGCGTCGGCGGCGGCGGCGGGCTCGGCGACGGCGACCCCTGGCCCAGGTGCAGCGCCGCGAAGCGCGCGAGCGGGTCGCCGCCCGCCGCGGGCTCGTCGTCGCGCATGCCCGGCGGCGGCGGCGGCGGCGCGGGCGGCGCGGGCGGCGCGGGCGGCGCGGGCGCCGCCGGCGCCGCGGCGCCGCCGCCGCGCGGCTCGACGGCGCCCGGGTAGAGCGCCGACGGCCGGAGGAAGTACTGCTGGATCGCCTTGGTCTGCACGCAGAAGAGCTGGACCTCGAAGCCGCTGGGCTCGCCGTCGGCCTCGGCGTCGTGCGCGTCGCCGTCGCCGCCCAGCGGCGCGTCGAGGGCGACGAGGCTGAGCACGGGCTGCGACACGGCGAAGGGCGCGACGTGGTCGACGCGCGTCGCCTCCGGGTCGACGTGCGCGACGTAGAGCGCCGCGCCCGCGCCGTCCGCGGCCTCGGCGGCGACGACGACGAACTGGGCCGTGTCGTCGACGACGAGGCGCCGGGGCGCGCACTGCTGGGGCGTCTTCGACGGCGCGAGCGCCAGGGTCTGCCGGAGCTCGGGCTCGTCCCAGTCGCCGCCGTCCGCGGGCACGGCCCAGAACTGGAGCGCCTCGTTGCCCGACGTGCCCGTCACGAGGCGCGCGCGGCCGTCGCCGCCGTCGAGGAAGGCGGCGCTGCAGACCGCGGACCCGCCGAGCGGCTCGAAGGCGACGAGGAGCTGGGGCGCCAGCGCGTCGTCGAAGCGCCAGCACCGGACGAGGCCGTCGTCCGCGGCCGTCGCGAGCGCGGACCCGTCGCGGTTCCAGCGCACGTCGTTGACGCTCGCCTCGTGCTCCAGCGGCGGCGCCGCCGCGAGGTTCGCCACGTCCTCGACGTCGACGACGCGCGCGGACGCGTCGAGCGCGACGGCGAGCACCGCGCCGCCGCCGGGCCGCCAGGCGACGCGCGTCGCGCCGACTTTCTCCACCGTCGCGACGGCCTCGTGCCGCACCTCCTCGTCCTCGCCGGCCTCGGCGACGAGCCAGACGACGAGCGTCCCGTCGGCGCACGCCGACGCGAGCGTCGCCTCGGACCCGTCCGCGGACGCCTCTGCGAAGGCCAGGTCGACGATCGTCGCGCCGTGGCCCCGGAGCAGCGTGCGCGTCGCGCTGCTCCGCGTGAGCACGCGGATCTTGCCCCCCTTGATGGCGTAGGACACGAAGCGCGCGCTCACGGCGATCTGGTTCCCGAGGGAGTCGCGGGGCGCCGGCTCGGACTGGTAGAGCGTGATGGGCGTGCACTTGAGCTGCGCGCCGTCGCCGAGGTTACTCGGAGCCTCATACTTGGCGCTCGCGCCCTCGATGGCGGCGCTCATCGTCTACTGCGCGCGCGAGTCGATGGCTGCGCTCGCGAGGCTCAGCGAGGCCTCAACATCGCCTGCACCACGCGCATGGACGAGCAAGCTTCGAGCACTGCAGCTCATGCGCATAGCCACGCCTCCGGCGTCCTCGCGCCGCGGTGAGCGCCGACGGCCGCCGGATCAAGCGACGCTCGCGGCGACGACGGCGCGCGACGGGCGAAGGTCGCCCTTAGAGGCGCGCGCGGCGCGCGCGTCGGCGCCGGCCTTGGGCCCCGGGGCTCCTAGGCCCAGAGCTCCTGGACGTAGCGGCCGGTCTTCTGCATGTCGTCGACGTAGGCCTTGGCGTCGCTCCGCGAGCCGAGCTTGGGCGCGAGGACGTCGGCGAGGGCCTCGGCGACGGCGGCGCCCATGGCCGTGCCGCCGCAGACGTAGACGTGGCCCTTGCCGTCGAGGACGTCCGCGGCGAGCGCCGCGGCGTCGGCGTCGCGGCGGAGCAGGTCCTGGACGTAGACCTTGTGCTTCTGGGCCCGCGAGTAGGCGACGTGGAGCGCGTCGAGCGCGCCGCCCGCGCGCCAGGCTTCCATTTCCTCGGAATAGAGGTGGTCGAGGTCCGGCCGCTTGCAGCCGAAATAGAGCGTCGCGCGGGACACGCGCGCGCTGCCCCAGGCGGCGGTCTCGTCGCCGGCCGCCAGCGCCGCGGCGCGCTCGCGGAGGATGGCGCGCATGGGCGCGACGCCCGTGCCCGGCCCGATCAAGACCACGGGCGCGGGCTTGCCCGCCGGCGGCGCGCGGAACGACGACGGCCGCACGAAGGCCCGGATGGTGGCGCCGACGGCGGCGCCCGCGAGCGTCGCGGAGCAGACGCCGGCCTTGGCGCCGTCGGGCGGCAGCGTGGCGACGGCGCACGTCACGTGGACCCGTCCCGGGTCCGCGACGGCCGACGACGAGATCGTGTAGTAGCGGGGCTGGAGCCGCGGGCAGGCCTTGAGGACGAGGGCCGCGAGCACGGCCTCCCTGGGCGCGTCCGCGGGGATGGACGGGCCCAGCGCGACGAGCGCGGCCGCGAGCGTCGGCGGGCCCGGCACCGCCGCCGCCCACGCGGCCCACGCGTCCTTGGCCAACCCGGGCGCGTCGCCGCCCGCGGCGGCCACGAGGGCGGCGAGGTTCGCGCGCTTCGGGGCCGCCGTGAGGTCGCAGTAGCTGGTCAGCGCCTCGCGCACGCCGCAGGGCGTCGGGAACGGCGCCTTGGCGGCCGCGTCGCGCGGCGCGAGCGCGAACGACGCGTTCAGGTCGAGGCCCAGGGCTCCCGCGACGGCCGCGACGTCGGCCGGCGCGTTGGCCGGCAGGATCGCCAGGTTGTCCGCCGTCTCGTAGGGGAGGTCCGCGGCGTCGAGCTCCAGATGCAGCGTCGACCCGCCGTCCGCCGGCGCCCGGAGCTCGCGCGTGGCGAGCACCGCGGCCTCGGCGTTGTCCGCGTAGAACTTCGTCGACGCCCCCAGCGGCGCCGCCGTGGTCGCGCCGCCGAAGACGACGTCGAAGTCGAGCGCGACGGCGCCGCCGTCGTCCGCGGCGCCGCCGCTGCCGCAGAGCGCGCTCCAGAGCCGCTCGCGCCAGGCGTCGAAGTCGGCCTCGAGGTCGGCGTCGTCGTCGCCGAGGCCCAGGTCGGCGCAGCGCTCGCCGCCGAGCGCCGCCAGGAGCTCGTCCGTGAGCTTGCCCATCGCGTTGAAGTGCTGGTACTGCGTGTTGCCCAGGCCGAAGACCGCGAACTTCGCGCCGGCGAGCAGTCCGCCGTCGTCCTTCGCCGCGGCCTTGGCCCACTTGAAGAAGACGTGGGAATTGTCCGTGGGCTCGCCCTCGCCGTAGGTCGCCATCGCGAAGACCATGGTCGGCGCGCGCCAGCCCGCGTCCTCGAACTCGTCCGCCTCGAAATCCTCCAAGTCGACGACGGTCGGCGCGAAGCCGCGGCGCCGCGCCTCGTCGGCGATGGTCTTCGCGAAGCCCTCGGCCGTGCCCGTCTGGCTCCCGAAGAAGACCTGCAGCCGCCCGTTGGGCGCCGGCGGCGCCGCGGGCGCCGCCGCGGCGGCCGGCGCCGCCGCCGCCGCCGGCTCCTCCTTGGCCCCGCCCTTGAGCACGACGATGGCCGCCAGCAGCAGCGCGACGGCCACGAGGCCCAGCACGATGGGCGCGTCGACCATGGCTGAAACCCGGAGCTGCGACGGCGCGAGGCGGCGAAACCTGGAGCCACCTACGTCCGCAGAGACACGAGTCGTGTGCGGCACGGCAGCATCAACAACGGCTTAGAGCTTCACGGTGCCGCGCCCAGCGTAATTGATCCAAGTCTGGGGCGCTGGTCCGGCGCGTCGTGCGGTCGCCATGGCGGAGATCAAGGTGCGGCGGTCCGCGAGCCAGCGCGGCGGCCTCGACCGCGGGGGCTCCTTCCGCCAGCCCGGGCAGCCCGGCGGCATCGAGCGGCGGAGCACGCAGCAGCTCCTGGAGACCATCCGGCACCTCCAGGAGGAGAGCTCCGACGACGTGGCGGCGGAGCTGAGCCAGAGCAAGCACAGCATGGCCATGGTCCAGTTCATCGTCTACTGGGTCTTCCTCATGATCGTCTTCGCGGCCGTCTTCGCCAGGGCAGGAAGTTCCCAACTTCAAAGGCTCCGATCTCGGCCGCGTTCCGCTCGTTTCGGCTGATTTTTGGGCGGGCGATCATCCCTCGAAGCGTGGATGCTTTCTCTGGAACGATCGCGCGCGGAACGCTCACGTTGAAGCGACATTGAATCACTCCGTTCCTGCCCAGGTCTTCGCGCCGCCGTACACGACGCACTTCTACCGGCAGACGGCGACGGTCGAACGCCGGGGCCGCGAACGGGTGAACTCGACTTCAATGTGAGCGTACGCGACAGTTTCGACGCAATCTCTTCGGCCGTGCTTCGAGAACTCGACGAGAGCAATCGATTCGTCCAAAAATCAGCCGAATCGACTTCGATTTGACCGAGCTAGAGAATTCTCAAGTTGGTGCTTCGACGCGGGCCTTCCGCGCGCGCGCGCTCCGAGAAAACGCATGCAGGGCGCTCCGAGAGATGATCGCCCGTCCGGAACTGGGCCGAAACGAGCGGCACGCGGCACGCGGCCGGAGCCTCCGGGGACGTCGCGCGCAGGTCAAGGAGCCGCTGCTCCAGAACGAGATCTACGCCAACGTCTTCTTCGAGAACGCCATGAACGCGGACCAGATGTACCAGGTCCTCAAGCAGCTCATGATCCCCCACACCTTTGCGAGCAAGTACTGGTCGGGCAAGGTCTTCTCGCCGAACGACAAGCAGCGCGTGCGCCGCGCGGAACGACTCCGTCGCGTCGACGGTCGGACGGGCCGCGCGCGCGTCGCGCCTCGGACGCGGGGCGGGCCGCGCGCGTCGACGCTGATCCCGGGCGGCCCCAGGTACAAGTACCGCGCGCAGTACACGTCGGAGACGCTCCTCGCGCTCGGGCGCGTCCGCCTGCGCACGCTGCGCGTCCGCGACGACGCCTGCGACCTGCCGCGGTTCCTGCGGGACTACTACGAGGAGTCCTCGCCGACGGCCTACGAGGACAAGGGCGCGCGCGCGGCGTGCTTCGGCGGCTACGCGGCGGAGCACCAGGACGAGGACGACTGGACGCTCGAGGACCCGGAGACGGGCGACGAGCTGAGCCTCAAGTACAAGGCCTACAGCGACGGGCGGGCCTGGGAGTCGCCCTTCTCCAAGGTCTGGTACGGCGAGGGCGGCCAGGTCTACGACCTCGAGATCGGCAAGCGGCAGGCGACGGCGAACCTCGAGGCGCTGCGGCGCGCGGGCTTCGTCGACAACCGGACGCGCTGCGTCTTCGCGGACATGACCTGGTACAACCCGAACGTCGACATGTTCACGAACGCGCGCGTCGCGTTCGAGTTCCTGCCGTCGGGCAAGATGCACCCGACGCTGTCCGTCGACAGCGCGCCGCTGCTCTACGACGCGCGCGCGCTGAACATGGACGGCTACGGGTTCGCGGACCTCTGCGCCGTGCTCATGGAGTTCGCGCTCTACGGCGGCGCGATCTGGTTCCTGGCGCGCGTCTCCGAGGACGTCACGGACTACGCGTCGCTCAAGGGCTACCTGAGCGTGGGCTGGAACGTCATGGACGTGCTGAGCGTGGCCTGCTTCCTCGTCGTCATGGTGCTCCGGGCCATGTGGATGCTGCGCATGATGAGCGACAGCGTCAACGAGTACGAGGAGCACATCGACACGGACGAGCACGCGGACGACGAAAAGTTCGGGCCCTTCAGCTTCGACGTCTACATGCGCCTGCGGCTCACGTTCCAGTACTACCGCTACTGCCGCAATTTCCTCGCCACGGGCGTGCTCATCACCTTCATCAAGGCCTTCAAGTTCCTCTCCGTGTCGAAGCAGCTGTCGCAGTTCACGGAGACGATCTACGTCGTGTCGTCCGAGATGCTGTCCGTCGTGCTCATCCTCGCCATCATCCTCGTGGGCCACGCCGTCGCCTTCCACATCTCCCTGGGCCACGCCATCGCGGGCTACCGCACGTTCTTCGACTCGATGATGACGCTCACGCTCGCGATCTTCGGCGACTTCGACCTCGAGGAGATCATCGCCGTCGCGCCGACGAGTGGCCTCGCGATGATGATCTCCTACATCGTCGTCATGACCTTCGTGATCCTGACCATGTTCCTCAAGATCATCGACGTGTCCTACTCCGCGGTCATGGAGCGCATCGCGGGCGACGACGACGACAACTTCACGCGCGACCTCCGCGACGCGCTCGCGCGCATCGCCTACGACCTCTACTGGTCCGTCATGATCCGCCTGACTCTGCTCCGCGCCCGCTACGCGCTCCTCTTCCACCGGCCCGACGGCGACCGGCCGGCCCTCGTCGTCGACGACGGCTCCGCCGCGGGCTTCGCGGCGCCGGGGAAGCGGTCGCTCGCGGAGAAGCTCGCCGCGCGCGACTCGGCGCGGACCCTCGCGGCGCTCCCCGAGCCCGACGACGACGGCGACGCGCAAACGCCCGTCGACGACCGCACGGAGCTCCAGCGCGCGCTCGACAAGCGCGAGCGCCACGTGGAAAAGCACGGCCGCGCGTTCGACGCGGCCGCGGAGCGCGCGCTGCTCGTGGACCACTTCGTCGCCGAGCACCGCGACGTCGCCGAGGCCGACGTCCCCGCGGACCACGTCTCGCGCAAGTGCGACGACCTCGTCGCGCACCAGCGGTCGCTCGGCGACCTCGCCGCGAAGCTCGCGGCGGCCATCGCGGGCGAGGACGCGCCGGCGACGCCCAGCGGCGCGCGCGGCGCCAAGAGCGCGACGTTCCAGAGCCCCGTCGTCGCGCTGCTGGACCAGCCGTCGCTCGTCTCCGCGCTCACGGACCCGCGCGACCCGACGCCCGCGGGCGCCGCGGGCGCGGCGCCGCCGGCGATCCAGGAGGAGCTCGACGTCCTCTCCGTCGTGTCCGCGGGCTCGCAGCGGACCGTGGTGACGCACGACGGCGACGGCCCCCCCGCCGGGGTGTAAGCGCCTTCCGTTTCTCAGCTTTTTTAAAGGTCGCGCGCCCCGGGCCGTCGAACTCACGGCGGCCGGCGGCCGAGCGCGTCCCGGATGTCGCCCGTCCTCTGCCGCTTCCGCGCGCGCGCGGGGCCGGCGCCGCCGCAGGCGGCGCAGGTCCGCGCGGACTCCGGATTCCGCAGCGTGCAGGCCGCGCAGTCCCAGCCCGCGCCGGCGTGGGGGCGCGCCGCGCCGCAGCAGGCGCACGCGACCGCCGCCCGCGCGTTCGTGAGCGTGCACGCAACGCAGGACCAGGACTCCTCGCCGCGGCGCGCCGGCGCCTCGTCGCGGCGCGGCGGCGCCTCGCCGCTCCGCGGCGGCGCCTCGTCGCGGCGCGCCGGCGCCGCGGGCCGCTTCTGCGCGCCGAAGAAGCTCGTGATCGCGCTTCGGCCCGAGGCGACGGCCGCGAAGTCGCCGAGCGAGAGCTGGAGGCGGCTGCAGGGGAGGCCGCCGCCGTCGAAGCCCTTGAGCAGGAGCGCCGCGGCGGCCGCGAGGGAGGGGCCGGTGACGCTCGCGGGCGCGCGCGTCGTCTTCGTGCGCATCGCCGCGTCGTCGTCGTAGTCGCCGCGCCGCCCGAGCGTGAACTTGGCCGGCCGCCGGTCGTTGAGCGCCGCGTCCTCGTCCGCGCGCTCCGCGAGCTCCGCGGCGAGGAGCCGGAGCCACTCGGCGACGACGGCCGCGCGCCGCTCGGCGGCCGGGAAGGACTTGAAGACGTTGAGCGACTTGGGCCGGAGGTTGTCGACGACGGCCGCGCCGTCGTCGCCGCGGAGCACGAGCGCGCGGAGCCGGGCCGCGAAGGGCGGCGCGGCGCCGCGCCCCTCGAGCGCGATGAGCGCGTCGAGCGCGCGCGCCGCGGTCGCGTCGTCGCGCACGCCGAGGGCCGCCTGGATCGCGAGGCCCTCCTTGCCCCGGTAGCCGTTGATCGACAGGAGCGGCGTCGCGTGCATGACGTCGGGCACCTCGGCGCGCGACACGACCGTCGTCCGCGCGGGCTTGTGGCGGCTGCTCGCGAGCTTCGCGAGGAACTTGCTCGTGGACACGCCCGCGGACGACGTGAAGCCCGTGCGCGCGAAGACCGCGTCGCGCAGCGCCGTCGCGAAGACGCCGCCGCGCGCGAGGCGCGCGTCCTCGGAGCCGCCGCCGGCCGCCGCGGCGGCCGTGACGTCGACGTAGACCTCGTCGATGGACGCGCGCTCGATCGTCGCGCCGCCCGCCGCGCCGACGAGCGCGTCCAGGACGGCGCGCGACGCGCGGCGGTACCGCGCGAGGCTCACCTGCGGGCGCCGCGCCGATGAGCGCGTCCAGAACGGCGCGCGACGCGCGGCGGTACCGCGCGAGGCTCACCTTGGCGGCGGACCGGTCCGGCGCGGCGGCGGGGTCGGCGATCGACGCGCCCGTCTTGAGGTCGAGGTACTCGACGTGCACGCACGCGATGCCGTCGCACTTGCGCCGCGCGTCGCGCGGCGTGTCGAAGCGCGTCACGCCGGCCGCGCGCGCCGGGTACGACACGGCGAGCAGCGAATCCCACTGGACGACGCCGACGGCGTCGCGCCGCGCGTCGAGGCCGACGCGCTTCGCCTCGACCTGCGCGTAGAAGGCGTCGAGGTCGAGGTGGACGATGACCTTGAAATCCATGGCGGTTGTTGCCGGCGCGCGATGGCTTCACGGCAGGAGGGCAATCGGTCGTCGGCGCTCTCGATAGGTTCGGCGCGCCAGTGGCGATGGCTTCTCGGCGCGCAGTGCGGCGATCGCTTCTCGGCGCGCACTCGGTTCAGCGCGCTGGATGGCGAGTCGCGCGGGCGGCGATCAATGCGGCGCAGCTGCTGCCTTGACCTGCCTACAGGAGAACCATCCTGCATTTGCCACTTCTTCAGACGCTTCAGACTTCACCTGAAGGCATCTTGATGCTTGTCCACTCTACTTGTCCACATGCGTGTCCACCTGCTTGTCACCTCGGAACCCCCTAGGAACCCCCCCCGGTTCCAGGCCGAGCGATGGGTCAGCGCGCGTCGCGCATCGAGACCTACGCCGAGGTTAGTCGTCGGGGGAGCCGAAGAGCTGGTCCGGGTCGCAGCAGGGGCAGCCGCGGAGCTTGCGGTGGCCGAGGTCCGAGAACTTGGCGCGCTTGCCCGCGACGGTGGCGCGGGACCCGCCCCCGCGCGCGCGGCGCCCCGCGAGGAGAGAACGCGCGCCGGACGCGACGAGGAGCCCGGACGCGTAGAGGAGCAGCGAGCCGCCCGCGGCGGCCGCGGCGGCCGCGACGACGTCCTCGGGGTGGCGCCAGTGCTTGACGCGCGTCGCCGTCGCCGAGACGACGAGGCCGAAGCTCACGTACCACCAGGCGTCGTCGGGCGCGCCGCCGCGCCGCGGCGCGCGCGCGCGCCGCGGCGGGTCGCGGCCGCCGTGCGCCGCCGCGAGCGCGGCGCGCTGCCGGAGCACGGCGTCGTAGACCGCGTCGCGGCGCAGGTCGGCGAAGGCGCCGGGCGTCGCGGCGACGCACCTTCGTCCGTTGCCGAAGACGAAGACGAAGCACGAGTCGATGGGCGCGCAGTCCGGGTCCGTGCACAAGACCTCGCGCGCGCTGACGGTGCAGTGCGACGGGTCCCGCGCCATGGCCGAGCGCACGACCGACGGCAGCGCCTCCGACGCCCAGGTCGTCACCTTGCGGTGGAGCGCCTTCCGGTCCGCCGTCGTGTTCGACGGGTCGAAGAGCATGGTCGTGCGGATGTTTTTCTCTTGCGTCTCGCGCGCGCACGGGTGAGTTACGCGTGGATGGCGTCGCTCACCGTGCCGCCGCTGCGGGGCTCATGGCAGGCGATGAACTTGAGAATACGTCGTCCATAGTTGCGACTTTCGGCCGATCTCACGGTATTATACACTGGGTTGCGGGCTTAACAAGAAATCGATGACTTCGTCGAGCTCCAGCGAGCTCGCCGGGGTCGGTGGTTCCATCGAAGGGGCGTTGGCGCAACGGTAGCGCGTCAGATTCCAGTCCTGAAGGTTGCGTGTTCGAATCACGCACGCCTCATTTTTTTATTATTTTTTTTGCTCCTTGGCGGACTCCTAGAGGCGTGGTGTTCGACTCACGCACGCCTAATTTTTTTTGGCCGGCCGTCGCGGCCACCGCCACTGCGTCACCGCGTCACTGAGGCCTCGATTACCGGCGCGGCCCTAGCGAGAACCCATAAGAGTTGTTACACCTAGACCTAGCGCGCGAAGGGCAGCAGCGCGTAGCAGAGGAAGAAGCACTTCCAGAGGTGCATGTAGAAGGCGGCGACGGCGCCGCCGGCCTCGGCGTCGACGGCGCGCGCGCGCGCCGCGGCGTCGGCCGCGGCGGCGGCGAGGACCGCCGCGAGGCCCGCGCGCGTCGCGGCGCGCGCCGCGGTCTCGGCGGCCGCGGCCGCGGCCGCGAGGCCGGCCGCGGCGGCCGCGAGCGTCGCGACGAGGACCGCGGCCGCGCCGTCGAAGACGCGCTGGCGGCCGAGCGCGCGGCTCAGCGTGCGGACGCCGTACCTCGCGTCGCCGGCGACGTCGGGCACGTCCTTCATGAGCGCGATGGCGACGGAGAACGCGCCGAAGAATGCGACGACGAGGCCGAGGCGCGCGTCGGCCGCGGCGCGCGCGGCGCCCTCGGGGAACGCGCGCGCCGCCGCGTGCGCGTAGAAGCACGTGTTCACGAGGACCGCGCGGACCTGCGCGGCCATCGACCGGTGCGCTGGTGGGACGTCGGGGCCGGACTCGCTCGGTCGCGTCGACGTCGCTTCGGCCGACGTTCGGACGAATCGTTTTCTCTCGTCGAGCGCTCGCAGCGCGGCGGAAGCGCCTGGTCCAAACGACGCGCCCATTGAAGTCAAAAATGAAGTCAAAAATGAAGTCAAAAATTCCGCGCGGGCGTCGACGGCGACGATGCACGCGGCCGCGAGCGCGGGCGACCGCCTGTGTGGAAATCAAATCTTCAATCCGACGTCAATGTGCGCGTATGCGACCGTTTCGACGCGAGCTCTGCTTCTCTGCTTCGAGAACTCAATGAAAGCAATCGATTCGTCCAAAAATCAGCCGAATCGACGTCTGAAGTTTGGCGGCGACCCCCCGAACCGCTCGGGCGACCGCTTGAGCCGGAGCGGCGGCGCCGAGTAGGCGAAGCCGAGGAGGGCCGAGCCGAGGAGCACGCGCCGCAGGGGCTCGGACCCGAGCCGCGCGTCGCAGCCCAGCAGCGCGGCGCCCGCGAGCGCGGCGGCCGCGATCGCCGCGCCGTCGCGCATCGCGAGCTCGCCGGACGCGACGGGCAGGTGCGGCTTGTTGACGCGGTCGATGTCGACGTCGCAGAGCTGGTTGAGGCCCGTGATGAAGACGTTGACGAGCAGCGCGGGGCCCAGCGCCGCGCACACGGACGCCGCGAACGCGGGCGTGAGCGCGGCCGCGGCCGACGGCGCCGCGAGCGCGTGGAGCGCGGGCACGGACAGCGCCGTGCCGACGAAGGTGTGCGGCCGCGTGAAGCGCCAGCCGACGCGCGCCGGCCGCGCGACGCGCGCCAGCAGCAGCTGGGCCGACGCGACGCCGCCGGCGCCGGACGGGTCGCCGACGGCGGCGCCGCGGGCGGACCGCCGCGGCGCGCCGAGCGCGCCGCGCCGCGCCGGCGGCATGCGCAGCGCGCCGACCGCCGCGGCGCCCAAGGCGACGACGACCGCGACACGCATCGCTGCACCGAGAGCTGAAGAGGACACAAATGGAGCCAACAAGCGTCGGCGATTGAAGGCAATTTGACGCCTTGGAGCCTCCTTGGTTGAAGGTACCTAGGAAGAATTACGATGCGCGCCTCCCCAGCCAGAGCGATGGAGGCCGTGGTTTAACTTGAAGAAGAATTACGATGGGCGGCAGCCCGGAAGCCCTCGTCCTGCTCCTCGTCGCCGGCGTTCAAAGTTTGCGCCAACGAGAACGGGCTGGCCCGCCGGCCGCCCATGGGCTGGCGCTCCTGGAATTTGTTCGGCGCCGCCGTCGACCAGCGCCTCATGGAGCGCGTCATGGCGGGCCTCGTGGACCGGTCGCGCCTCGTCGACGGCGCGCCGACGAGCGACGCGACCTTCATGTTACCGGCACTCGCCTCTCGTGCCTTTTCAAGAATTGGCGAGGCGATGAGCGCCTGCGTCGAGGCCAGTGCCATGCCCGCATCGCTCGCAGCAACGAGCGACGCGTCGACCTTGCCCGCGGCGCTGGCCGCGGCGACGCTGCGCGACGGCGCCGCGGCCGCCGGCGCGCCGGCGCCGGCCTTCGTGGACCTCACGCCGTTCGTCGACGCGGCGGTCCTCGACGACCTCGACGACTACCTCGAGGCGCGCGGCGTCGCCGGCGCCGGCGGCGCCGACGGCGCGGAGACGATGATCTTCGCCGCCGAGGGCCGAAAGTACGGCGACGCCGTCGAGCTCTGCGATCGCGACACGAGCGCGTGGTGCATGGACGCGTTCTACGCGCGCGGCCCGAAGGACGACTTCAAGAAGTGCCGCGCGTACCGCGGCGACCCGCGCACGTGGCGGCCGAACCACAACGCGCGCGCGCTGCCCGGCGTCGGCGACCGGCTCCGGCGGCTCGGGCTCCTGGAGCAAATGGGCAAGACGGCGATCATCCTCAACGCGCGCAACTCGGCGGGCGTCGAGCACGCGGACCACGCCCTGCCGGACCTCGTGTCCGAGTTCGTCTGGCTCCGGCCGCGCGCGTCGACGAAGCGCTTCTACGTCCGCGACGACGCGGGCGCGAAGCAGTTCCTCGGGCCGCACGTCCGCGCGGCCTGGTTCGACGACCACCGGCGCCACTGCATCGAGCCCGTCGACGCCGACGGCCAGGTCTCCATCCGCGTCGACGGCCGCTTCGCGCCCGACGTCCGCGCGCGCCTCGTGAAGAGCGGCGCCTTCGCGACGAACGTCCCGGGCTACGACGGCGCCGCGGTCCTCGCGGCCCAGGACCGCGGGCCCACGTTCCTCCGCTGCGACTAAGTTTCGGAGGGCGCGTTTCCCCGCTGTGCCAGCCTGTGGAGGCGTCGCGGGATGAGGCAGGGTGCCACTGCCAGGGGTGTGGGACAGCCTTGTACTGGTACGGCGCGATTTTGTGGCAATAGTCGTGTCCTCCGAGTCCCGTGGCTCTCCCTACGCCTCCCTTCGCTGTTCTCTCTCACTTCGATACTCACTGGTGCTCGGACGTTGGATTTCCTTTCTTGCTTCTAGCACACAAAAAACAAATTACCGGCCCTCGTGGAAGCCCTCGATGAGCCCCCGCAGGGCGATGTTGGGGACGAGGGCCGTCGACGCGAGCGGCGCGTTCGTCTGCGGCGACGTGCGCTTCGCGCGGAACCAGCGCTCGATGGCCGACCGCTCGTAGGAGAAGCCGTCCGCGGCGATGACGGGGTCGACCATGCACTCGCGCGTGATCGCGCAGAGGAACTCGGCCGGCGGCTCGCGGACCGCGGCCGCGTTCTCGCGCCGCGCGGCCGCCGCGTCGGCGCGCGCGTCGTCGGCGTCGGCCCGCGCGGCCGCGAGCGCGCGCCGCGCGGCGTCGAGCTCGCCCCGCAGCGCCGCGCCGTCCGCGTCGAGGGGCGGCGCGCCCGCGCGCGCGAGGAGCGCGCCGACGGTCTCGAGGAGCGCCGCCGCGTCGTCGCGCGGCGGCGGCGGCGGCGGCGCGCCATCGTCGGGCGCGTCCGCGGCGTCCGCGGTCGCGGCGACGCGGTCCGTCGTCCGCCGCGACGTCTCGACGCGGACCGTCTCCGCGGCGCCGCCGTCCGCGTCGCGGACGACGCCGTAGTAAAAGCCGGCGCCGCGGCGGAGCGCGACGACCTCGCCGCGGTGGAAGCCGTGGCCCGGCGGCGCGGGCGCGATCTTCGCGGCGTCCGCGGCGTCCAGCGCCGCGCCCGGCGCGCCGCGCCGGAGCGCCGCGCGGCGGTCGTCGGCGCCCGCGCCGCCGTCCGCGTCGCCCGCGAGGAGCGCGAGGGACGCGCGGAGCCGCTTCGGCGGCGCGTTGAGGAGCACGCCGAAGCCGTGGGCGAGCGCGGGCGGCAGCCGGAGGTGGCGGAGGAGCGCCGGCGCCGCCACCGCGCCGGGCGACAGCACGCCCCGCGGCAGGTCGCGCGCGGCGACGTAGAGCACCTTGCCGTTTCCGTCGACGTGCGCGACGCGCCGCGCGGCCGCCGCGGGCGCGCCGGCGTCGAGGGCCACGGCCGTCTCGAGGCGCGACACGTAGCGGACGTCGAAGCCGGAGAGCTCGGCCGCGAGGCCGTCCGCGTCCGCGCCGTCGCCGTCGCCGGACTCGGCCGCGAGGCCCGCGAGCGCGCCCGCGAGCTCGCGGGACCGCAGCGTCGCTTTGAGCTGGGCCTCGGACGGCTCGACGCCGACGAGGTCGCCGTCGCGGTCCGCGGTTTGTACGGTCTCGGCGGCCGCCTCCGAGAGCCGGCGGCAGCCGACGGCGGCGCAGGTCGCGCCGTCGAGGCGCGGGTGCGCCGCGAAGGCGCCGGCGGCGCCGAGCCGCGCCGCAAGGTGCGGCGCGTCGACGAAGAACGTCCTAGACGCCGGGCGCGGCACGCCCGTCGCGTCGGGCACCATCACGTCGCCGGCGCCGCCCGCGCGCGCGAGGAGGCCGACGAGGCGGCAGGCCGCCCGGACCTCGTTGGGGTCGAGGCGCCGCGCGCCTAAACGCCGCAGCGCGGCCGCGACGTCGCCGGGCGCGGGCGCGCGCAAAACGCCGAACCGGCGCTCGAGCACGTCGCGCGACGGCAGGCCGCGCGGCACCTCGAAGAGCAGCGGCGCGAGCGCCCAGGGCTCGTCGTCGGGCAGCTCGAGGAAGGCCGTCCCCGACGCCGCGGCGACGGTCGCGACGCGCCGCGCGTCCAGGTCCGTCGGCACGAGCGCGAACGACGGCAGCGCCGCTCGCACCGCGGGGCTCAGGTCGTCCCACGCGGCGTCCAGATAGTCGAACAGCGCCCCGAAGGCCTCCGCCGGCGCGACGCCGCGCCGCCAGGCGTCGTGCGCGCCGCCGCCGAGGGGCGCGACGGCGCGGCACGCGGCCCCGGGGTCCGCCGCGAGGCGCCGCGCGTGCGCGAGCACCGTCGCGGGCGCCGGCGGGCTCCGGAGGCCGAGCGGGTTCCACAGGACCCGCGGCGGCGCGTCGCCCGGCCGCAGCACCTTCGCCCCGAGCCAGGCCACGCGCCGGTCGCCCGGCGCGACGAGCGCGTCGAAGGACGAGAAGTCGTCGACGACGTCGCCGCCGCGCGCGTAGTCGCAGCAGGGCACGAAGGCCACGGGCGCGAGCGACGCCAGCAGGCCGTCGTCCGTCGCGAGCGCGTGGTCCGTGTAGAGCGCCTTGAGCAGCCGCCGCGCGGCGCCGGCGTCGGCCGCGGCCGCCGCGGCTTTGGCGGCGTCGAGGAACGTCTTCGCGTCGACGCGCCTCTTCAGCCCCAGGTCCCGGAGCAGGCGCAGCCAGGGCGCGCTGCGGCAGTCCGCTGCGGGGACGAGGGCCGCGTCGAGGGCCTCGTGGGCCTGGGGGTCGAGCAGCTCGTCCGCGCGCTTCTTGGCCCGCGGCGCCGACCGGTCCGGTTCCGCGGGGCCGACGGGCACGAACGCGCACGGCGCGAGCGCGTCGACGAGGGGCTGGCAGCGCCGCAGCTCCGGGTCCCAGTGCTCCACGAGAAAGTCGACGAGATCCCGCTCGACGGCCGGCGGCAGGTCGCCGGCCTTCAAGCGCGGCGCGCAGACGCGCGCGGCGGCCGCGGCGACGTCGACCTCGGGGACGCGCAGGTCCGCGTAGAGGTCGCGCAGCGCCGCCGTCGCCGGCCGCTCGAGGAAGCCCGCCAGGTCCGCGGGCGCCGCGTAGGGTCGCACGGCGTCGAGCGCGCGCGGGCTCAGGGCCTCGAGGTCGCCCTCGCCGCCCAAAGGCGCGAAGTCGCCGCCGAGCGTCTTGAAGAGCGGCAGCGTCCGCAGCGTCGCGACGAGCGACGGCGACGTCGCGCAGGGGTGGAGCTCCTCGAGGAGCGCCGTCGTCGCCGCGCCGTCGAGGCGGTCCCATTTCAGCGCCGGCGCCGCGCCGAGGCACCGGAGCGCCTTGGCCTTCACGGAGCCGCCGTTCGCCGCGGCGACGACGGCGCCGCGGCGGTCCGGCGGCCAGTAGCGCGCCTCGAGGATGGGCGCGCCGAGGGCGCGCAGCGCCCCGAAGAGGCGCCGCGTCCGGTCGCGGTCGCCCGCGGGCGTCGGCGCCTCCGCCGCGCGCGGCGCGTCGGCGACGTTTTCTGGGGGGGTTCGGGGCCGCGCGCGTGCGACGCGGTCCTCGCCCATCTCCGCGCAGCGCCGCCGCTCGAGCTCGTCCTCGGCCGCGTCCGCCGCGGCCTCGTCCGCCGCGGCCTCGCGCCGCGCCGCGTCCGCCGCACGTGCGAGCGCCGCTAATTCGCGCTCGAGCGCCGCGTCGTCGGCCCGCAGGTCGCTCGGCTCCGCGACGACGGCGTCGCGGTGGCGGCAGGCCAGCGCGCCGCCGCCCTCGAGGGGGATGAGGGGCAGGTCCCCGAAGAGCGCGACGGCGTGCGGGTCCTCGAAGTCGACCTCGCGCCAGAACTCGGCGACGAAGTGGCGCCGGTCGGCCGGGAGCCGGTCGCCCCAGGGCGCCGCGAGCTCCGCCGCGAGCGTCGCCAGCGTGAAGCGCTCGAGGCCGACGGCCGTGGCGAACTCGAGGCTCAACGGTCCGCCGTCGAAGAGCGCCGGCGCGGCCTTCGCGGCCCTCAACCGCACGACGCGGCGCGCGAGGCCCGGGCAGAGCGCCGATTGCCGGGGCGTAGCTAAGAGCGGCGCGCCCGTCGTCGTCGTCGGGCCGTCGAAGACGCGGCGCCGCGGCCGGCAGGCGGCGACGCTCCCGTCCTCGAGGGGAATCAGGGGCAGGTGCTTGACCTCGGCCCAGCACCGCTGGCGCGCCTCGCGGCCGCGCGCCGTGCCGTCGTCCGCCGCGGCGACCTGGGCAGGAAAAGGGTGCGAAATTCTCAATTTCAAAGGCTCCTTTCTCGGCCGATTTCCACTCGTTTCGGCTGATTTTTGGACGAGCGATCATCCCTCGGAGCGCTCTCGACGCGTGGATGCTTTTCCCGGAACGCGCACGCGCGGAACACTCACGTTGAAGCGACGTTGAATCACCCTTTTCCTGCCCTGGCGGCGACGGCGTCCGCGCAGCATAAGTCCAGCAGCTGGCTCGCGAGGCGCCAGCACTCGTCGGGCCCGCCGGCGGCGAGCTCGCCGCGGAGCTTGCCGTCGTCCTCGGCCGCGAGCGCGCGCCGGAGCGCCGCGGGCGTCGCCCGTCGCGCGGTCCCGGGCGCGGCGGCGTCGAGGTCCCTGCCGACGGCCGCGGGCGCCCGGAGCAGCGCCATGCGCCGCTGGAGGAAGCCCTCGACGCGGAAGGGCAGCGGGTCCGCGCGGAAGAGGCCCCCGGACGCCGCGACGTAGGTCGCGCCGTCGCCGGAGAGGAAGAGGGGCTCGGCCGCGAGCCGCCGCGCGGCGGCCCGGGCCGCGGCCGCGCCGTGGAGCGGGCACGCGGCATCCGTGTCGGCGTCCGCCGCGCCGGACGCGTCGACGACGGCCGCGGCGAGGGGCGCCGCGTCGACGACGGCCAGGGGCGCGCCGCCGCCGCCGTCGACGACGGCCGTCGCCTCCGGCGGTGGCGCCGCGTCGCCGAGGCCGAAGGCGAGGCGCGGCCAGAACCGATAGAGCGCGTGGCGCATGAGCAGCCGGTCCTTGAGGTGGCCCAGGAAGAGCGGGAGCACGTCGCAGAGCGCCGCGCGCCAGAGCGCGTCGTTCCATCGGCCCCGGACGCCTGTGTGGAAATCAAATCTTCAACCCGACTTCAATGTGAGCGTATGCGACGGTTTCGACGCAAGCTCTTCTTCTATGCTTCGAGAACTCGACGAGAGCAATCGATTCGTCCAAAAATCAGCCGAATCGACGTCGATTTGACCGAGCTAGAGAGTTCTGAAGTTTGGTCAGGACCCCCCGAACCAGTGGTTGATTTCCACACAGCTTGGCGCCGCCGCGGCACAACTTTCGTTCCAGCGCGCCGCCGGAGAAGGTCGCCGGCGCGTCGCCGTCGACGCAGACGGGCGCGTCGACGAAGACGTTGGGCAGCACGCCGGCGAGGTCGACGCCCGCGTCCGCGCCGCGCGCGGAGAGCCGCGCCGCCCCGTCGCACTCGCCGTCGACCTTGGCCGCGAGCGTCACGAGGGGCGCGTCGGCGTCGCGCCCGACGCGGTCCCGCGCGGCCGCCGCGGCCTCGCGGAGCGCCGCCGACGGCGCGAGGACGCCTAAAGCGAGCCACGCGTCCGCGCGCGACGCGCAGCCGCCGTCGCCGTCGTAGGTCGCGACGACGACGCGGAACTCGTAGAGGAGCGCCGGCGGCCGGAAGACCTGCGCGGCGCCGAGGCCGCCGAGGAAGGCGCCGACCTTGGACTTGGGCAGCCACGCGCGGTCGCTCGCGAGGAGCCGGCGCCGCGCGTCGCCCGGAGAAGCCGAGCCGGAGCCGTCGCGCGGCAGCAGTTTCTCGCCGCTCCGCGTCGCCGAGAAGCGCGGCAGGAGCGCGTTGCCGCCGGAGAAGACGTGCGTCGTCACGCCGGCGAGCGCGTGCCCGAAGAGGAGCGCGCGCTCCGCGCCGGCCTCGAAGCTCCGGAGGAGGCCGTCGACGCGCGGTACGTCCAACTCGCCGTCGACGAAGAAGTCGCCGCGGAGCGGCAGCCGCAGGATGGTCCCCGCGGCGATGCCGCGCTCGGAGACGCCAAAGGGCAGGTGCGCGAAGGGCTCGAACTGGTTCGGGAACTTGCGCATGAGATCGCCGTCGCCCAACTGGTAGCGCCGCCCCGCGGGCCCCGGCGGCCGCTTCTCGCCGCCGCCGTCGTCGAGGAAGGCGCCCGACGGGTCGAAGACGTGGAGCGTGTCGCGGTTGAGCGCGAAGAGGCAGTCGCTCAGCGAGAAGGCGCCCGCGAGGCCGCGGCCGACGGCCGCCGCGCCCGGCGACAGGAGGCGCACGAGCGCCTCCGTCCCGACCGGCCCGTCGTGGTCGACCCAGAGCACGAGCGCCGGGCCCTGGGCGCCCGCGAGCGCCGGGTGCACGAGGCTCGCCGCGCCGTGGGTCCGCGCGTCGAAGACCAGAGCGACGCTCCTAGCGCCCAGCGCGCCGTCCGCGGCCGCGAGCACGTCCGGCAGCGCGGCCTCCAAAGCGTCGCCGGCCGCCGGCGCCGCGGGACAGGGCACGGCCTGCGTCGCCTCGACCTCCGCGAGCAGGAGGGCCCGCAGCGACCGCGCGCCGACGGCGAGCGCCGCGTCCCCGGCCACGGCCCCGTGGCAGAGCCGCAGCGCGCCGACCGCGTTCTCGCGCATGCGCGCCGAGAGCCACGGCGCGTCGTCGACGGCCAGCCGCCGCGCGGGCGCGAGGCGGCCCTCGCTGTCCGGCGCGAGCACGTCGCCGCCGACGGCGGCCTCGAGCTCGTCGACGGACTCGAAGCCGCTCGCCGCGATGAGCCCCACGAGCGCCGCGGCCGTCGCCGCGCGGCTCTCGCCGAGGGGCTCGCCGCCCGGGAAGCCCTCGCGGAGCGCCCGCGCAAAGTCCGCGGCGTCGAAGGCCTCGCGGACGCCGAGCGCGCGCAGCAGGGGCCCGTGGGCCGCCGCGAGCGCCGCCGGGCACTCGTGGAGGCAGTCGACGTCCGCGACCTCGGGCGCGGAGAACGCGACGCTCGCGCCCGCGGCCCATTTGTCGCCGAGCCAGAGCCAGGGCGCGGCCCGGAGGAGTGTTTCCGCGTGCTGGAACGCGCCTTCTCCCCTACTCAGGCCCCGCTCGGCCGCGAGGCGCCGGCCGAGCGCGCCGTAGAGCTGCGGCGTCCGCAGGCCCAGCGCGACGCCCCAGGCCGCGTCGCCGGGCCCCCGACCCGCGAGCGCGACGAGCTGCGCCGCGACGGCCGCCGGGGCCGCGTCGTCGCGCCAGCCGAGCGCCGCGAGCGCCGCCTCGCTCCGCGGCTCGTCCGCCTTGGCGACCAAACCGAGCGACGCGGAGCACGCCCAGGCGTCGTCGAGGGGCCGCGCTTCGTCCGGCGCGCAGAGCCAGGGCCCCGCCCAGGGCAAGAGCGCCTCCGCGTCGGGCGGAGCCTCGAGCGTGGGCACCCAGCGCTCGCGCCGCAGCGCCGCGACCCACGCCCGCCGGCCCGCGATCGGGCCGTCCGACTCGGAGCCGGAGTCGTCCGACGCGTCCGCGCCCTCGAGGCCCGCGCCCTCGAGGAGCGCCTCCGCGTGGCCGTCGAGGATCCGCAGCAGCGCGCGTCCCCGCGTCGCCGCGGACGCCTTGAGCGCCGCGTCGCCGGCGTCGTCGGCGTCCCGGGCGATGCGCGCGACGGACCGGGCCGACGCGAGCACGCCGACGTGGTCCAGACGCCGCCGGAGCCCTAGGCGCCGCAGGGACCGCATGGCCTCGGCGTCGCCGGCGACGGCCGGCGCGGGGAACCGGTCCGCGTCGAGGAGCTCCGGCAGCCCCGGCTCCGCCGGGTCGTAGAGCTCGCCCGCGCGCCGGCGCCCGGCGCCGTCGGCGCCGCAGGGCACGACGGCGCCGACGTCGCCGCCGTCGAGGAGCCGCGGCGCGCGGTGGCCGAGGTCGCGGAGGAACGCGACGGCGGCCGCCGGGTCGCCGGCGGCCGCGACGGCCGGCGCGGCCCGGGCGAAGAAGGCCTCGTCGTCGAGCCGCGGCCACTTGAGCGCGCGCAGCAGGTCCCGGGACCCGCGGTCCGACTCCTCGAGGACGTCGAGATCGGCCGCGGCGGCGTTGAGGAGCGCGGCGTCGACGCGCGGCGGCGGCAGCGCCGCGCCGGCCGCGAGCGCCGCGTGGCGGTGGGACCCCAACACCTTGAAGATCTTGGCCTCGGGGAGCCCGTCGAGCGCGCCGCCCGCCGCCGCGGCCTCGGCGAGCCAGTCGCGGAGCGCGCGCGGGTGCTCGTCGCCTGTGCCGAAACCAACCACTGGTTTGGGTGGTCCTGACCAAACTTGAGAATTCTCTAGCTCGGTCAAATCGAAGTCGATTCGGCTGATTTTTGGACGGATCGATCGCTCTCGTCGAGTTCTCGAAGCCCAGCCGAAGAGCTTGTGTCAAAACATTCGAATACGCTCACATTGAAGTCGGGTTGAAGATTTGGTTTCGGCACAGCTCGTCGCTCGGCCAGTCGACGTCGCCGGCGCGAGCGAGGACGCGCAGCACGCCCGGCGCCGTCGGGGGCGCTATCGCGGCCGCGAGCGGCGCCGCGAGGTCGGCGTTCGCGAGCACGTCGACGTCGACCTCGAGCGCGCCCGCGGCGAGTAAGGCGGCCCCCGCGGCGCCGAGGTCGTCGCGGCCCGCGACGAGGCGGCCGCCTTCGACGGGCGCGGGCGAGAAGAGCGGCGGCGCGTTGTCCGCGAGCCGCGCGAGCGTCGGCGCGCGACCCTCGCCGGCGACGCAGGGCGCGAGCGCGTGCGTCGCCGCGAGGGTTTTTTGCGCGTCGTTCGCCGCGAGCCACGCCCAGACGTCGCCGACCCAGGCCCGGGACCCCGCGCCCGCCGCCGGCGGGTCCCAGGCGACGACGTCGCCCGGCGGCGCGTCGAAGCGGGCCTTGGCGACGGCGCGGCCGACGGCCGCGGCGTCGGGCGGCGCCGCGCGCGTCGCGTCGCTCGTTTTCGGGAGCTTGGCCAGCAGCACGGGCGCGACGGCCGCGTGGGCCAGCACCCGGGGGACCACGGGCTCCAAAATTCGAAATTCCGGCGTCGCCGGGTCCGCGACGGAGACCACGGGCCCGTCGCCGCCCAAGAGCCCCAGGGACCCGTCCACCGTCAGATTGAAGGGCAGCGCGGCGACGTCGGCCGGCGCGTCGGCGAGCGCGTACGCGCAGAGCGCCGCGACGCCCTCGGGCGTCGCCAGGGACGCGCGCCGCTGGCCCGCGCGCGCGTGTCCCGCGGCGTAGGTCGCGCCGCTCTTCGCGTAGAACGCGCGGACGAATTTCGGCGAACACTCCGCGCCGACGCACTTGGACGCGACGAGCGCCGCGTGGAGCGCCGGCTCCAGCGCGACGACGGGGAGCCGCTCGAGGAGCAGCAGGTCGGCGATGGCCCCGTCCTCGGCCCGGGCCGCGACGCAGCGCTTGGGCTCGATCGCGCGGCCGCCGTCGAGGTCCGTCGTCAGCAAGGGGAGTTCGCGCGCCTCGTCGAAGACGGCCGCGCGGCACGCGTCCCAGCAGGGCCCCGCGCCCGCCTCCAGCGGCCACAGATCCGCACCCGCCGCCCCGAGCGCGAGGAGGAGGCGCGCGTACGCGACCGCGACGACGTCCCGCAGGAGCGCGACGTTCCACTCCGACTTGAGGCGGCCCGCGCCGGCCATGTCCTCGCCGTGCCACACGTCCCTCCGGTTCGACGAGAGCTCGAAGTAGCCGTTGACGTCCACGGGGAGGCCCGTGCGCACGGGCACGGGCAGGAACGTGTAGCACCGGCCGCCGCCGCGCGCGCCGAGCCGCGCGGCGACGCCGCCGAAGGGCACGAACTTGTGGCCCGCGTGCTCCGGCGCGCAGGCCATGGCCCGCGCCGCGCCGCCGCCGACGCAGCTCGACACGGCGTAGGCCTCGACGGCGACGGCGCCCCGCGCCTCGAAGGCGACGGTCACCTTCGCGAGGCGCCGCGGCAGCGACGCCTCGGGCGTCGCGAGGAGACGCGCGTAGAACTCGGCCTTCGTCGCGCCGCCGAGCGCCGCGAGCGGGTCGTCCGCCGACGCCCGCGGGTTTTCGCCCGCGAGGACGGCGGCGCCGTCGACGTCCGGCGACCCCAGCGGGTCCTCGCGCGCCGCGGCGCGGAACACGGTCTCGCTTTCGCCGCCGTCGCGCAGCACGGTCACGGTCACCGCGCGCACGTGCCTCAAGAACAGGAGCACCGACGTCGCCTGCGCCTTGAACTGCTCTAAGAGCGCCTCGGCCTCCTCGACGCCGTAGTGCTGCTTCGAGATCTCCGACGTCGCGGCCGCGGCGCGCGACCGCAGCGGCAGGCGGAAGAGCGTCCCTTCCAACGGCTTTTCGAGGTCGCAGCCGCAGTCGGCCCAGGAGGCGAACTGGTCCGGGAACGCGGCCGGCAGGTCCGCGCCGCCCGTGAACTTGACGCGGAGGCCCGGCCGCTGCGGCGTCGCGCCGGGCACGAGGCCGTCGGCGTGGGGGTCGAGGAAGAGGACGTGGTCGCCGGACGCGACCTGGGGCACGTCCGTCAGGTGGTAGACGCTGTTGAACCCGAGGCCGAAGCGGCCCGTCGTCTTGAAGTTCTCCAATTTCGAGCCCTGGCCGACGCGCACCAAATTCCGCCAGTCGCTCTCCGTAAAACCCGCGTCGTTGGACACGCAGAGCGCGGGGCCCTGCCAGGCCGCGAGCCCCGCCGAGAGCAGCGACTGGGCCCCGCGCGTCGCCGCGGACCGCGCGTCGAGCAACACGCGCACCTCCGACGCGCCCGCGTCGTCCGCGTTCTGGACGAGCTCGTTGAGGATGCCCGACCCCTCGGGGTAGAGCTGCAGGATGTGCGCGAGGCGCCGCGTCAGCGATTCCCGTTGCCCGAAGGCCTCGGTTTCCACGTTGTCCCCGAAGATCGACGCCTTTTCCGCGCCCGCCGCGAGCCCGCGGTCCAGGAGCGCGCGCCGCAGGGACCGCGCGCCGAGCTTCTTCGCGTGGGCCGCGGCGACCGTCGGGTGCGTCACCCGGAAGTCGGCCTTGGCGTCGCGGAGCCACGGCGCGTCGTCGAAGACCAGCTCGCGGCACGGCCGCAGCGCGCCGGCCTCGTCGGGCGCCACGACGTCCATGTCGACACACTTCTCCGCCGTCAGGGACGCGTCGGCGCCCAGCGCGAAGACGAGGCGCAGCGCGAGGTCGAGGTCGTCCTGGGCCAGGGGCGCGCCGTCGGGTTGCTTCAGCCTCTGGAGCACGCCCGCGTAGTCCGCGGGGCCGAAGCGTTTTCGCACGCCGACGGCCTCCAAAAAGTGGCGGAAGCAGGCGAGGTCCGGGGGCACGCGGTGCAGGTAGGGCGCCGTCGCGACGTCGCCGCCGGCGAAGGCGACGTCGTCGGGCCGCGCGAAGCGCGTCGCGCCCGCGGCGACGTAGACGGAGGGGCATCCGTCGCCCAGGCCCGCCAAGATCGCCGCCGTCGACGCGGCGTCCGTGCGGATGGACGCGTCGAGCACGCCGTAGAGCCGCGGCACGAGCGCGGCGAGCGCGGCGCCGTCGGAGTGCTCCGCGGCGGCGACGGCCGCGAGCTGCCGCGCGACGGTGTCCACTCCGACGGGCGCGTCCCAGCCGAAGGCGCGCCGCAGCAGCGCGTGCCGCGCGTCGCCGCACGCCGCGGCGTCGACGAGGGGCGTCGTCGCCGAGCAGGCCCACGCGTCGCGGTACGGCCGCGCGGCGGACGGCGCCGCGAGCGCCGGCGGATCCGCGAGCCAGGGCAGGCGCGCCGCGTCGTCTTCGGGGCCCCGCGGCCGCGCCGGCCGCGTCGCGGGCGCGTCCAGCGCCTCGACGGCGTCGTCCGCCGGCGCGGCGGGCTCGTCCGCGGCCTCGGGCGCCTCTACGGGCGGCGGCCCGGCCGCGACGGGCAGCCACCGGAGCGCCGCGAGCCGCGAGGCATTCTGCGCGCGGTCGAGGCGCGCGCGCGCGCGCGCGGCCTCGGCCGCGGCGGCGTCGGCGTCGCCCTTGGCGTCGCCGCCGCCGAAGACGCGGCCGAACCAGTGGTCCGGCTTCTTCGCCGCGCGCGCGGGCGGGCCGTCGCCGAGGAGCGCGTCCGCGCGCGCGTCCAACGCCCCCAGAAGCCTCGCGCCCGTCGCCGCGTCGCCCGACGCCTCGACGGCCGCCGCGCAGGCGAGCACCGCCGGCCAGTCCAGGTCGCGCCGCAGGCCCAGGCCCCGGAGCGCGGCGAGCGCGTCGTCCTCGTCGCCGTGGAACGCCGGCAGCAGCGCGTCCGGCAGCAGGTCCCCGAGCGCCGCGCCGCCGTCGACGGCGCGGTCGAAGTCGTAGAGGTCGCGCGGCCGCGCGACGCCGCCCGCGCGCGTCGGCACGCGGAGGCGGTCCCGGAGCGTATTCCGGAGCTTCGCGTCCGCGAGGCCGTCGCGGAGCACGGCGACGAGCAGGTCCCGCGGCGGGTCGTCGGCCGCGAGGAGCGGCGCGACGCGCTCCAGAAAAAAGGCCGCGCGGTCCAGGGGCGCGCGGCCGAGTTGGGCCGCGTAGGCGCGCTCCGCGTCGCTTTCGAGGACGACGACGGTTCCGTCGAGCGCGGCCGCGTAGCAACCGTCGGGCGCCCAGCCCAACACGACGGCGCCTTCTAAACCGCCGAGGGCGCCGCCGAAGCGCGGCCAGATGGCCAGGCGCCGCGCGGTTTGCGCGGCGTCCGCGTCGTCCGCCGCGTGGCGCCGCTCCGCGAGGAACGCGCGCGCCGCGGCCGCGTCGCCCGCGGCGACGCCGCGCGGCGCCGCGCGCAGGGCCGCGAGCGCGCCGCGCCGCGTCGACGCGTCGTGGACGTAGGAGAAGAGCGCGTGGCCCGGGTCGTGGAGTTCGAGGCACGCGTGCGCGCGGACGCAGCCCGCCCGCGTCAAAACTTCGACGAACCCGGCGACGCCGCGCGCGACGACGGGGTTCCCCTTGGCCAGCGTGCAGGCGACGCCGTCGGCCGTGGGCAGCACCGGCAGGTCCTCGCCGAGGGCCGCGAGCGTCGCCTGGGCGTCGCCGCCCCGGAGCGCCAGCGTCCAGAACGCCGCGTACCACGGCGCCGTCGGCCGCCCGGCGGCGTCGAGGAACGTCGACTCGGCCGCCGGGGCCGCGTCGGCGTCCCAGGGCGTCGCCCAGCCGTCGCCTTTGGCGAGGCAGAGCCGCGCGACGTCCGGCGCGAGCTCCGGCGATATCCCGACGCCGTTGAGTCGGGCGAGGAGCGGCTCCGGGAAGTTTTCCGGGCACGCGGCTATGTCCGCGGCGGTCCGCGGCGGCAGGAGGGGCAGGTCCCGCGCCTCGGGCGCAAAGTAGGCCGGGAAGGCCGGCGGTTCGCCGGAGAGGAGCGCCGCGACCGCGCCGTCTTCTTCTCCTTTCGACGCCCGGACCGCGGAGCGCACCGCGGCGGGCGAGAAGCCCATGGCCTCGAGGTGGGGGCGCGACGGCGGCAGCGCCGCGAGCACACCGAAGCCGCCGCCGTTGAGCGGCAGGAGGCGGCAGCCGTCGAGCGCGGCCCAGTCGTCTCCCAGGTGCCGGCACGCGTAGCGGAGCAACGCTAGACCGCTCTCCCGGTCCCGCGGCGCGTCGCCGCCGGCGAGCGCCTCGCAGAAGCCCCGCGCCGTCACAACGCGGACGACGCCGCGGCCCTCGGGGGACGCGGCCGTCGCGGGCGCGAGCGCCGCGAGCACGCCGTCGGCCGCGGCGACGACGGCGACGCCGCGGTCCGCGAGCGCGGCGACGACCGCGTCGCGCTCGGGTCGGTCCGCGGGCACGCCGGGGCCGTCGCCGAAGGCGCCCGCGGGCGGCGGCACGACGATGGCGTCGGCCGGCGCGACGATCTTCCCGGTGGCCGTCCGGAGGCAACACCGGTTCGTATCGCGGACGTCGGCGAGCGCCGCGGCGCCTAAAACGCGCCAGAGCGCCGCGTCGGGCGCGCGCGACCGCTTGAAGAAGGTCGCGTCGGGCCAGAGCGCGCCCGCGCCCGGCGAGTTCGCCGCGGCCTCGAGCGCGCGACCGAGGCACGGCGCCGCGACGTCCGCTAAAAGCGCGGCGTTCCAGGCGCCTGTGTGGAAACCAAATCTTCAACCCGACTTCAATGTGATCGTATGCGGCCGTTTCGACGCGAGCTCTTCTGCCGTCCTTCGAGAACTCGACAAGAGCAATCGATTCGTCCAAAAATCAGCCGAATCGACTTCGATTTGACCGAGCTCGAGAGTTCTGAAGTTTGGTTGGGATAACCAGCTCACTGTTTGATTTCCACACAGCCAGGCGCCGCGCGCGTCCGCGGCGCCGCCGCGCTCGTCCTCGGCGCCGGCGGCCCAGAGGTCGCGGCGGTTGCTGCTGAGCTCGAAGAAGCCGTTGACGTGCACGTTCTTCAGCCCCGTCTTCCGCGGCAGCGGCAGGAAGCAGTAGGCGCGGCCGTCGAAGGGTTTCGCGACGTCGGGCCGCGCGGCGACGGCGGCCCAGGGCAGGAGCTTGTCGCCGCGCGCCGCGGCGCGCGCCGCGAGGACGGACGCGGTCTTGCCGCCCATCTGGCCCCGGACGACCCACGACTGACGGTCCGATCCGTCGGCGATGTCGAGCGCGAAATCCGCCGTCGCCGGCGCGGGGCCCCGGAGCGGCGCGGCCCGCAGGTGCCGGAGCTGCGGGGTGACGTCGCGGATCGCGGCCTCGTGGACGAGCTCGGGCTTCGCGGCGCCGGGCGCCCACTTGTAGACGGCGACGCGCTCGACGGCCTTCAAAAAAAGCAGCATCTCCGCGGCCTGGGCCGCGACGTCGCCGAGGAGCGGCGCGAGGGACGCGGCCGTGTGGTGCCGGTCGCTCAGTTTCGAGGTTTTGGCTTGCTCCTCCGTGCGCAGGGGCAGGCGGAACAGCGTGCCCGCGTAGCTTTCGCCGCCCGTCCAGCCGAAGGCGCCGTCGAACCCGGCGAACATGTCCGCGGAGCTCCGGAGCACGTCCGGGTTTTTCAATATGTCGACCATCTTGCCCGGGTTGCGCGGGTCGACGTCCGGGAGGAACGCGCACTGCGGGTCGAACCAGACGACCTTGGAACCCGACGCGAAGCTCGGCACCTCCGTCAAGTGGTAGACGCTGTTGAAGCCGATGCCGAAGCGGCCCGTTTTTGTAGTGTCGCTCCGCTTCACGGAGTCGCCGAGGCGCTGGATGCTCGCGAAGTCGGCCTCCCGGAAGAGAGCGTCGTTGTAGCAGAGCAGCGCGGGGCCCTGGAGCTCTTCCGCCGCGGCGCTCGCGCAGGACCGGGCCGCGTGGCGCCGCGCGTCGACGCAGATGGCGACGGTGCGCGCGCCGGCGTCGTCGGCGTTCTGGACGAGCTCCTTGACGATGGACGTGCCCTCCGGGTAGTTGCGCAGGATCTCGCGGATGCGCACGGCGAGGTCGATGCGCTGGCCGAAGTCGTCGCCGAAGGACCGGCTCATGGTCGCGGCGGCCGCGGCGCGTTGCAGCGCTGCCGACGCTGCCGGAGAGCGGCTGGTCGGCGCGCAGCGCTGCCAACACTGCCGCAGGCGGCCGCAGGCACCGGAGAGCTCGATGATGAGCTGCGGAGATGCTGGTCGTAACTCTAGACGCGGGAACCGTCCGCGCGCGCGCCGCGCCGCGCCGCGGACGCGGCCGTAGGGGAGCGGCATGGAAGCATCGCCGTGCGATGACGGCGCGGAGCGCGGCCATAGTGCGATGCTGCTCCACGGCGACGGGCGTCCGACTCGGACGCGCCGCAGCCCGGCCCCGCCGCCGCGCGGTCGTCGCGTGCGAGGCCCTAAGGCCTCTCCAAATGTATAATGCGCTCCAGGAGGTCGGCGACGAGTGTTCCGAGGGTTTCAACACGCAATTCTAGATCAGTAGGTTGAGGTGGTAGGACATCTTGAGCATCTGGAACAGGTTCCAACGCAGCTGTAGGTGGATAAAGAAGCTGGACCTGCGTGGTCGGTTTGCATCAGTGGGAGGGCGGCCTTCGGCTTGATGCCGTCGTGCTTATTCGCATTACTAGCAATTAGACCTGCGAAATCTTCTGAATTATAGTTCGTGCACTTTTGGAGCGACCTTTGCCTTTGCCTTTACCTTTGCCTTAGCTTTGGAAGGGGCCGAGGTTATAACAGCAGCCATTACCAGCCCCAAGAGCAGCATCAACAGCAGATTGTCAGACTAGACAACAACAATAGAGACTTTGACAACAGACTCTCGGCGACAATGCTCCGCCGACGATGCGCTCATGCTGTGCCGGCCGCCGCATGCGTATTCGCCGGCTGGGGCGCGCAGTGCCATCCGGAAGTATGTCGCGCGCACGGCGCGGGCGCGCGCGTGGCGGCGATGCCCTCGCACCCGTCGCCGACGCGCATCGCAGGCCGTCGCGACGGACGCGGGCGCGCCGCGCGCGCCAGAAAGGCGCCGAAGCCGGTGTTGACGACAAGGAGAGCGTCTCGCCATCTTCTCGCCGTCACACCGATGGCGTCTCAGCTAGACGTCTCGCCGCCGTCACACACGATGGCGTCCCAGCTCGACATGCACCGCGGCCTGGAGGTGGACCGGCTGACGTTCAGCTACACGGTGGACATGGAGCGCGAGGTCATCCTCGACGTGCCCGTCGCGGCGCTGCGCCAGGTCGGGTTCCGCCTGCCGGCGGCCTGCCGCTGCGTCGTCGCCGGCGGCAACGGCGCGGGCAAGTCGACGCTGCTGAGGCTGCTCGCCGGGCGCCACACGCCGGAGAGCGGGTCGGCGACCTTCGGCGGGGACGCCGCCGGGTCGACGGCGCTCAACGGCCGCGTCGCGTACGTCGCCGCGGAAGGTGCCTGGGGCGTCGAGAACGCGAATTTAGAAGTCGGCACGCTCCTCGACGGCGCGGCGGCGCGCGCGGGCGGCGGGCCGCGCCTCGACGCCCTGGCCGCGGCTTTACGGGTGGACGACCGGCTCCGGAGCCGGGGCACGCGGGAGCTGAGCGACGGCGAGCGGCGGAAGGTCCAGCTCTTCGTCGCTCTGGCGCCCGAGGGCCTCGAGCTCGTGCTCCTCGACGAGGCCTGCGTGGATTTGGACGCCCTCGTGCGCGACGATTTGATGGCCTACCTCGAAGCGCAGCGCTACGCGGTGCTCTACGCGACGCACGTCTTCGACGGCCTGGACGACTGGCCGACGCACGTCCTCGACGTGCGCAAGGGCGCCGTCGCCGCGACGCTGCCCTGGGCGGCGCCGGGCGAGGGCGGCCGCCTCTTCGAGCTCTGCCGGGGCTGGCTCCTCGAGGACGCGGGCGACGGCGTCCCGCCGCCGCGGGACGCGCCGCCGCTCGGAGAGCCGGCGCTTCGCCTCCGAGACGTCACGTGGCGCTACGACCCGCGCGCGGCGCCCGCGCTCCGGGACGCCGCGCTGACGCTGCCGAGCGGCTGCCGCGCCGTCGTCGCAGGCGCCAACGGCGCGGGCAAGTCGACGCTGCTGAGCCTCGTCGCCGGCGCGCGCCTGTTTTGTAGCCGACCCGAATCCGCGGTTTTGGAGGTGCTGGGCCGCGACCCGTCGACGGCGAACCTGCGCGACGCGGCGGCGAGCCCGCGCGTCGCCTACCTCGGCGGCGCCTTCAAGCGGAATCTGGAGAGCGGCGCCGTGCCTCCCCGGGCCTGCGAGGGCACGTTCGCGTCTCTCCTCGCGTCGTCGCTCCGCGACCTCGCGAAGCGCGGCGGCGACGCGGCGGCGCTCGCGGGCCGCGCGGGCGCCCTCGCGGCGGCGCTCGGCGTCGACGGCGCCTGGCGGCCGTCGAAGGCGAGCTCGGGGCAGCGCACGCGCATGCAGCTCGTGCTGCAGCTCACGCAGGCGGCGGATCTCTACGTCGTGGACGAGCTGACGCGGGACCTCGACGTCGTCGCGCGCCAGCGCGTGCTCGACTGGCTCGCGGACGAGCCCGGGTCCGTGATCTACGCGACGCACGTCTTCCAGGGTTTAGGGGAGTGGGGCACGCACGTCGTCCGCGTCGCTTCCGGCGAGGTCAAGGGGTCCGCGACGACGGACGCGCTGCTCCGGGGGGCGTCGGCGCACGGCCGCGCGCGCCTCGCGCTCTACGACGTCGTCAAGGCCTGGCTCGTCGAGGACGCGCCGCCCCTCGCGCGCGCGGGCGCCGCGGCGCCGGCCGCGGCGGCCGCGCCGGCGGACGACGCCGCGCCGGCGCCGGCGCCGGCGGGCGGCGCGGCGCGGCTCCCCGCGGGCTGGCACGACCGCCGCGGCAACGCGCTCGAGGGGGGCTACGGGTCCCACGCGTGGTCCGCGAAGGCGGCGCACGGCGAGTTCGCGGACGCGCACTCGACGCAGCACGAGGCCTTCGCGGACCTCTACATGGCCGTGGACCCGGGCCAGCGCGGCGCGCCCGGCGCGGCCCACCACATCAAGCCCGCGCGCTAGGAGACGCTGTGTGGCAGTGAGTGATTTAAACTTCAGCATCTCTTTCATCGAAGACCTCAATTCACAGCGCCGGAGAGCGCTCTCAGTCCTCCTGCCGCTCCTTCTGCCGAGGATTGCTCGCAGGATTCGCTGTCTCAACGCGCCGCTGCCGACATGTCGCGTCAATTGCTCTCGTTGCTCTCGCTCGCCGCCGTGCACGGCTTCGCGCCCGCCAAAACGCCGTTTGCGCTGGGCCGCGCCGGGGTTCGCTACGCTGGCGTCGGCGACGACGAGATCTTCGCCGCAGCGAGCGCCTGCCTCGACGAGGAGTGCTCGGTGGACACCGCGCGGACTCCCGCGTCCGCCGCGCGACCTCGGACGACGACGTCTCGCGGGCGCGGTCCGCCGCGCGCCGACGCGCGCCCGTCGATCGCGCGAGCGCTGACGGGAATACACGCGCAGGTCGACGTGTTGCTCGCGGCGCTCCGGACCCGGGAGCAGGCGCTCGCGACGACCGGCGTCGGCGCGCCGCGCGCCCGCGTCGCCCGACGCGCGCGCCGTCGCAGGCGAAGCCGGGCCGCGCCGTCGACTACGAGCTCATGGAAACGCTCACGGACGTGCGAATGATGATCTCGGACCTCGAGGGCCTGAGCGACCCCAACCCCTTCAACCCCTTCATCCTCGCGATCAAGTCGGCCTTCGACGTCAAGCGCAAGGGGCTCTACGCGGCGAGTCCGACGGCCGAGGAGGACTACGCCGCGTCGCGGTAGCTACGCCGACGTGGCCGCGGAGCCGGGCCGGCGGCCCGACGCGGCCCACGACATCGAGCCCGCGCCGTGCAGCGGCGAGCCCGCGGGTGGGCCATTGTAATTACGATATTCTAGGGCTACGCTGGCGCGCCCAGGCCAAAGTGCGATTTGGCGATTCAGAATTTTGATCAGCCTCCTGCCACTGAGAGCTTCGGATCTCAAATCTTCTCACAAGCATCTCGTGCGCCCTCTGTTGGATTGCTCGTCAACGCGCCGCCTCACAGGTACGACCGTCATGTCCCGTCTCGTGCTCTCGTTGCTCTCGCTCGCCGCCGTGCATGGCTTCACGCCCGCCAAAACGCCCTTTGCGCTGGGCCGTGCCGGGGTCCTCTACTTTGAAGGCGTCGGCAACGACGAAGTCTACGCGGCCGCGAGCGCGTGCCTGGACGAGGAATGCTCGGTGGACACCGCGGACTCCCGCGTCCGCCGCGCGACCTCGCCCGCGCCGACGCGCGCCCGTCGATATCGCGAGCGTTCGCGCAGGTGGACACGCTCCTCGCGGCGCTCCGGACTCGGGAGCAGGAGCTCGCGAAGACCGGCCGCATCGTCGACTACGAGCGCGACGCGACGCTCACGGGCGTGCGCAAGATGATCTCGGACCTCGAGGGCCCGAGCGACCCCAACCCCTTCATCCTCGCGATCAGGGCCGCCTTCGACGTGAAGCGCAAGGGGCTCTACGCGACGAGTCCTACGGCCTGAGCGGATTACGGTCCGGCGCCTCCGCGCCTTCGCCCGCCGCGCCTACGCCCGCGCCACGCCTGGTAAGCTCCCCTAGGCGACGCCTCGTTTCGTGGACCCGAGGTCCCCGAGGGAGAGGGACCGGCCGAGGTGCGTGGCCGCGAGGCCGTCGTAGGGGCTCTGCGGCGGCCCCGGCGGCGACGCCGACGTCGCGTAGCCGAGGATCTCCGCCCGGAGGTTGAGCGTGTCGCCCGCGGCGCGGAGCTCGAGGTCGCCGTCGACGCGGCGGCTCCGCTCCGCCTCGGCGCCGTCGCCCGCGGCGACGGCGATGCGCTCGAGGCGCTCGAGGTCGAGGCCGAGGAGGTGGACGCGCTCCACGAGCCCCCGCGGCGCGCCGTCGTCCTCGACGACGACGACGTAGGCCAGCTGGAGCTTGCGGACGAGGGGCACGCAGAGGCCCACGGGGAAGTCCGCGCGGACCGCGTAGGGCGCCCTGTCCGCGAGCGCGAGCACGTCGACGTCGCCCCGCGGCCCCTCCGCGCGCGCGGGCCGCGCGGGCGCGTCGCCGCGCGCGGCGTCGAGGTCGAGCTCGCCGTCGGGCGTCGCCGGCGCGCCGTCCGCGCCGAAGAGGCGCCGCCGGGGCAGCGCGTCCCGCGGCGACGCGTCGCCGCCGGCGAAGGGCGACCGCGCGAAGGGCGACGGCATCGTCGCGATGCGCTCCCGGCCTCGGCGCACGCTGTCGACGACGTCGCCGCGTTTCCGCTCCGCGCGGCCGAGCGCCGCGGCGAGGGCCTGGCGCGACGCGACGCCCGCGTGCCGCCCGCGGCCGTCGACGACGAGGTGGTAGAGCCGCTCGGCTTCGACGGCCGCCGCGACGGCGGCCGCGGGCTCGCGGGCCCGGAGCCGCGGGCCGTTCGCGTCGCAGACGGCGGCCACGGGCAGCGCCGCCGTCGCCTCGGGCACGGCGTCCTCGAGGTAGGGCACGCGGCGCAGGTGGAGCAGCACGTCGTCGTAGGACGCGGGCGCGAGCGCCGCCGACGCGCCGGAGCCGACGAGCGACGCCGCGAGCACGGGCACCGCGGCGCCGACGTCGCCCGTGGCCTCCACGAGCAGCACGGCGACGGTCAAGGCGAGGCGCGTGTAGCCGCCGAGCATCGCCGCGGCGCCGACGAGCGCGAAGAGGCCGCCGCCGGAGATGCCGCCGACGAGCTCGCCCGCGGCGTCGCCTATAAGCCTCCCGACGGCCGCGCCCAACAGCATGTTCGGCACCTGTGTGGAAATCAAATCTTCAACCCGACTTCAATTTGCGCGTATGCGACCATTTCGACGCAAGCTCTTCGACTGTATTTTAAGAACTCGATGAGAGCAATCGATTCGTCCAAAAATCAGCCGAATCGACTTCGATTTGACCGAGATAGAGAGTTCTGAAGTTTGGTCAGGACCCCCTGAACCAGTGGTTGATTTCCACACAGTTCGGCACGAAGGTGCCGATGGGGATGGACAGCCCCGCGATGGCGCTGAAGCAGAGGAAGTAGGCGGCGACGAAGACGCCGAGCGACGCGCCGGAGAACGGTTTCGCGACGTCGCGCGCGAGCAGCGCCTTGATCGCGCCCTCCTCGCCGACGAGCGTCAGCGACGCGAGGTCGTTGTAGCGGCCCGCGCCGCAGTCGTAGGCGCGGTAGTGGCGCTCCCCGCCCGCAAGGCGCCGGCGGTGGCCGTCGTCGCGGGCCCGGCAGGCGCCGAGCTTCGGCAGCAGGAAGAAGGCGACGCCGATGACGACGCAGACGGCGACGGCCTCGGCGAACTTCGCGAACCGGGGCCCGCGCCACGCCGCGCGGCGCCGCAGGCGCTGCGCGAGGAGCATGACGCGCGTGAGCAGCGCGGACGCGGCGCCCGCGGCGAGGGCGACGACGAGGACCACGGGCATGTCGCGCCAGACCCAGCGCGCGCCGGCGACGGACGCGGCCTCGTCGAAGATGACGAGCGACTGGAAGCGCATGGACCCGCCGTGGAGCGCCTGGGACAGGTACTTCTGCGCCGCGACGGCCACGGTCGTCGACAGGCACGCGTAGAACGTCTTCTCGTGGTCCCAGTAGCTCGAGATCTCCTCGAAGACGTAGAGCACGCCGCCGACGGGCGCGTTGAACGCCGTCGCGATGCCCGCGGCGCCGCCGAGCGTCGCGTAGAGCCGCTTGCGGTCGTTCTCGCGCTCCGAGTCGTCGCGGAGGACGAGGCGCCAGGCCCAGGTCCCGACGCAGCCGCCGAGGTAGGCCGCGGGGCCCTCGCGGCCCACGGGGAGGCCCGAGCCGATGACGAGCGCGATCGCGACGTACTTGACGACGAACGTCCTCAGCTGCCAGAGCCCCGGGATCCGCGACCCGTTGAGGAAGCCCTTGAGCTCGCTGAGGCCGCTGCCCTGGGCCGCGGGCGCGACGTACGCGACGAGGAACGCGGCCGCGCCCGCGAGCGCCGCGTCGATTAAAACGAGGCGCCCGAGCGCGGCGCGGAAGTCGCCGCGGTCCTCGTGCTCCTTGATGGCGTAGTTCGTCCGCAGCTGGAAGAGGGCGCCGATGACGGACACGAGGCCCGAGTTCATCAGCGCGACGGCGCACCCGAGGACGACGCACCGCAGGATGCGCCGGGCGCGGGCCCGCGCCGACCACGTCGTCGTCCACGACGCGTCCATCGTCGAGTCGCCGCCCGACGCCGTGTCCCGTGTCCGCTCCCGTTCGCGGCGTTCGACGCCGTGTCCCGTGTCCGCTCCCCCGGCGTTCGTCGCCTGTCCGTCGCCGGCGCGGCCAAGGGCGACGACGACGGCGCGCGACCAGGGCAGGAAAAGGGCGCGACGAGTGCGAGAGAAGAGAATGAGAAACGCGCACTCGCTTCTCTCTCGCTCTCTTTTGGTCCGCTCTCGGCAATCACCCGCACTTTTCTCGCTCTCGCACTCTTGTCGGCGACGTACTTCCTTCTCTCGCACCCGTCTCGCAAGGGACGCTCTCGCACTCGCACTCGGAGGTCGCACTCGTTAGTAAAACGCGTCTTTTTGCGCGTTTCTGACGCGTGGGCGTGGGTGGGGGGCGGATGGGTCGCTCGTTGCGGACGGGCTCACTCCTCGCGGAGCAATCGTCGAAGGCGTCCGGCTGGTCGGTCGGCCGGGGGTTACTACCTCTGCTCTCGTCTCTTCTCTCGCTCTCGGAGGCCTCGCTCTCGGCAATCACCCGCGCTTCTTTCGCTCTCGCACTCGGGCGCCCCGGCCGCACTCGTCTCTCGGATTTTCGCCAATTTAGCACGAGAGAAGGGTGGCTCTCGTGCCCTTTTCCTGCCCTGCGCGCGACGCTCGATCAAGCGTTTTGGGGAAACTGCCGCTGGCGCGCATTTTTGGCGAAGGTCAGGTATCCGGTGAGAGCCTCGTAAGGCGGCGTCCTATGCGCTCTTAAAAGTCGAGGAGCCGCGCGTGGTCCGGCGCGCGCGCGGCGACGAAGAGGCGCGCGGCCGCGTCGCCCGCGAGGCGGCGCACGAGTTCCGGCGGCGCGCGTTTCGCGAGCGCCGCGAGGACGCGGCGGTAGGCCGCGCGCGCGGCGCGCGCGCCCGGGAGCGGCCGGCGGCGGCCGAGGCGCTCGAGCGCGAGGGGCTCCCAGGCGTCGACCATGGACTCGTCGTCGAGGCCGCAGCGCGCGAGCGCGCCGCGGAAGAGGAACGCGATGCGGATCAACGGGAACGCCTCCGGCGAGTTCCGCACGAAGCCGTCGCGCGCTAGCAGGCTCCGGTCGACGTCGTAGAGGTTCACGCCCGCGAGGGGCGTCCACCGCGTGTCGAAGTAGGTGTAGGAGACGAGCGCCCAGACCGCGGGCGACGGGTTCGCGAGCTCGTAGTCGCCCGACGCCTCGATGGCGGCGACGAGCGCGGCCACGTCGCCGCGCGCCATGGCCGCGGCGCATTTCGCGCACGTGTCGAGCCGCGCGGCGTCGAGCCGCTTCGTCTGGCCCCAGTCGATGACGGCGACGCGGCCGTCGTCGAGGAGCACGAGGTTCCCCGGGTGCGGGTCCGTGTGGAACTCGCCGGCCTTGAAGATCTGGACGCCCCAGCACTCGAAGAGCGCGCCGTAAAAACCCGCCCAGGACCCGAAGACGCGCCGCTGCGCCTCCGGCAACGTTCCCGTCGGGAGGACGTCCTGGAGCTTCGGGCCGGCGAGCCACTCCATGACGAGGACGCGTGTGGCGCACAGCTCGCGCACGGGCGCCGGCGTCGCGACGCGGTTTGCGAGCCCGGCGTCGGCGAACAACGTCGAAAATCGGTCGATCTTCGCGAGCTCGAGCCGGAAGTCGAACTCCTCGGGGACGATGTCCCGGTAGGCCCGCATGATGCTCGGCAGGTCGAGGCCGCCGTCGAGGCCCCAGCGCTTCAGCACCTCGCACTGGCGCAGCATCGCGTCGACGTCGCCGAGGATCGCTTCGTCGCGGCCGAGGCCGACCTTGACGGCGACGGCGCGGCCGTCGGGGAGCGTCGCCCGGTGGACCTGCGCGACGGACGCCGTCGCCGCGGGCTCGTCGTCGAAGGTCGCGAAGGCGTCGCCGATGCGCCGCCCGAGCTCGCGCTCGACGGTCCGCCGCGCGACGCGAGCCGGCGCCGGCGCGTTCGCCTCCATGGTCTCGGCGAGCGCGTCGACCCACGCTTCCGGCATCATCTGCGCGGCCGCGCCCGTGATCTGGCCGACCTTGAGGTAGAAGCCCCCCATGTCGCGGACGAGGCGCCGCGCGCGCTCCGCGGCCCAGGCGTGCTGCGCGTCCCAGACGGCGTCGCGGTCCTCCGGCGCCGCGCGCGCCGCGCGCCGCCGGCAGGCGACGTAGCTCGCGGCGATGGGGACGATCTTGCCCGACGCCGCGAGCGACCGGTGCGCGCGCGGCGCCGACAGGCGCAGCGCGGCCGACGCGCACCGCAGGTAGAGCGCCGCGGCCGCGGCGACGCGCGCCGCGCGCCGGCCCGGCGCCGCGGCGGCCCACGCGGCGGCCGCGGCCGC
>NW_008705592.1:79799-84653 GCF_000186865.1 Aureococcus anophagefferens
CTCGATTGCCACAGATTTCAAGCAGTGCCAAAAACAACGTACGCCTAGGCCGGCCCACTCGAATTAAATAAATAATAATTATTTATTGTTTCCCGCCGGCGGCGGGCGGGACGTGTACTACACCTCCTGAGAATTTGCCGCGCGCGCGCGCGCACGCGGGTCTAGCGCGGGCTGAAAGTCAACTTTTCGCGAAAAACGATCCTCACGCCCGAGTGTCTCAAAATGTACGAAGGTACCGCACTCACAACGCCAGTCTCGGCGAAATGACCCCACTTTCAAGCGGTTTACGACCCCCTAACTTCAACTTGTATGTTGAGCTTGGCAACTTTTTGTGTTGAACTTCAAGATACAAACCCCCAGGCCTTTCGTTTCAAGGGTTTGTTTTTGGCACTGATTTCAAGCTTGAGGTTCACATTGAAGGCAACTCGCTCGGGACAAAAACACGATCGCGCCCACGTTAGCTCGTCACGCGGAACTCCGCGCGCGTGGGCTTGTGGTCGGACGTGGAGACCTCGGGCGCGGCGGCGTAGTCCGCGAGGTCGAGCGCGCCGGCGAAGAGGACGCGGTCCGTGAAGGCCGGGAGCCGCTTCTCGACGTAGTCGACGCCGGCCCTGCGCCGGACCTTGAAGGTCGGCGAGAAGGCCGGCGGCGCGTCGCGCCAGCCCCGCGCGAGGATGCGCGGCGGCACGCCCGCGGCCGCCGGCGCCGGCGCCCGCGCGGCGACGTCGTCGAGCACGCGCCGCAGCTCGTCGAAGGGCCGGAGCGCCGCGGCGTCGTGCGCGTAATCCGCGATGGCCCGCCAGTCCGCCGCCGAGTACTTGACCGACCTGGGCCTCCCGCCCGGCGCCGGCGGCCCGCCGAGCGCGACGTCCGCGGCCGCGGCGACGGCGTCCGCGCCGAGCCGCGGGTCGAGGCGGAAGTTGAGGTCCCCGAAGAAGCACGCCGCGTCCGCGCCGTTGAACAGGCCCCCCTCGGCCGCGAGGCGCGCGCCGAGCGTGCCCAGCGCCTCGACGCGCCGGAGCAACTTCCCCTCGTGCGCGGGCAGGTGCGCGACGGCGACCGCCAGCTCGAAGACGGCGCCCCCGTCGCAAAAGTCGACGGCGACGCGCGCCGAGAGCGACCCCTTGAAGACGGCCGTCGGGTCCCGGTCGAGGTGCCCGAGGTTCGCGTAGTCGACTTTTGCCGCCCCGACGAGCCGCGTCGCCTCGCACCGGGCGACGTAGACGAGCAGGCACAGGCCCACGCGCCCCGCCGACGTCCTGTCGAGGTCGACGCGCGCGTGGTCTTTGAGGTGCGCGTCCACCGACTCCTCGAGCGCGCCGACCGAGCCCGCCTCCTGCGCGCCGACGACCACGAGGGACGCCGGCGCGCCGTCTCGAGTCGCGCCGCCCCGGAGCCAGTGGTGGAGCTCGTCGCCGTCGACGTTCGCGCCGCCCATGTTCATCGTCGCGACCATGAGCGTCCGCGCGGCGTTCCGGGACACCCTCGGTTCGGACCGCGGCCGCGGCGTCGGCGCGGGCGCCGCGACGACGAGCTCGAGGACCACGTCCACGACGTCGGCGCCCGCGAGGTCCTCGACGTCGACGCGCCGGCCGCCGACCTCGAGGAAGGGCCGGCCCGCGGGCAGCGACCCGTCGAAGGCGCCGTCGTCGCGTTCCACCGCCTCGAGCCCGGCCTCGAGCACGACGTCCGCGTCGACGCCCGCGGCGCCCTCGACCGTCGCCAGGCGGCAGCGCCGCACGAGGCGCGTGTTCTCCGTGGTCACGTTGACCTGGATCACGCCCGAGTAGGGCCGCCTGGGCAGGACAAGAGTGCGAAATTCCCAACTTCAAAGGCTCCTCTCTCGGCCGGTTTCCACTCGTTTCGGCTGATTTTTGGACGAGCGATCATCTCTCGGAACGGTCTCGAAGCGTGGATGCTTTTTCCAGAACGCGCGCGCGCGGAACACTCACGTTGAAGCGACGTTGAATCACTCTTGTGCTGCCCTGAGGGCCGCCGCGCGAGCTTGCCGGATTTCGCGGCGTCGCCCCAGCGCACCTCGAAGGGCACTCCCTCCAGCGCGACGGCGCCGCCGGCCGGCGCCGCGGCGAAGGCGCGCGCGATGCGGTCGTTCGCCGCGGCGTCGTAGCCCTCCCAGAGGTGCTTCGCCGTGCAGTAGTGCTCGAAGCGGTAGCGCGCGTTCGTCACCTTGAGCGCCGGCGGCTTGGAGCTCACGCTCAGGCTCCGCCGCATGTCGTCGCGCAGGCCCGCGAGCTTGTTCAGCGTCGACGACCAGGCGGCCATGGCGGGAGCGTCGGAGCAGGGTGGAAGCCTCACGCGGCGGGGAGCATTGTTGCCCGTCTTGCCCCAGTCTTCAAGATGCCCTGCATCTTCTCCTTGCGCCGGCGCTTAGCCGTTACTTAGGCGTCACCACGCGGGCCCGAGCGCGGCGGCCGCGGCGACGAGCGCGGCGGCGGCGGCCGTGCCGTTGCGCGCGAGGATCGCGGGCATGCCCAGGGGCGCGGGCAGCTCGACGGCGGCGCCCGGCGCGAGCGGGGTCTCCGGGTCCCAGACGCGCACCCAGGCGCCCGGCCCCGCGCAGGGCGGCGGGACGGTCGCGTTGACGGTTTTCGCGCCCGCGGCGAGGACGGGGACGACGAGGACGTCGTCGCCGAGCATGAGCTGCGCGCCGCCGAGCGCGTCGAAGCGGTCCGACGGCAGCGCGTCCGTCGCGCACGCGTGGTAGGCGTGGCGGACGACGGGCGGTCCCCCCCGGGCCGCGGCGGCGAGTAGCGCGCGCTTGTAGCCGCGGAGCGCGACGTGGATCGCGACCGCGCGGCGCGTCGCGGCGAGGTTGGATCCGTCGGACCAGGGCTGGGGCACGCGGTCGTTGCCGTTCGACGGGTGGGATCGGAGCACGGGGTCGACGACGGCGCTGAGCTCGAGCCAGCGCGCGAGGAGCTCGTCCGTGCGCTCGCAGAGCCAGGCCGTCTCGCAGAAGATCATGCCGCCGACGTCGCTGTGCTGCGTCCAGCCCGCGAGGCCCGAGGACACGTAGGTCCGCGGCAGCGAGGCGAAGCCGTCGTTCTTCTGCCAGCTCTGCTCCTGGTCGCCGGCCCAGAAGAGGCCCGCGCTCTCGAGCGTCCGCGGCGCGCCCGACCGGTGGAAGACGAGCGCGTCGCTCCCGACCGCGGCGGACCGCGTGAGCCGCGCCCAGTCGTCGGGCATCTGGTTGTGGTAGGCCAGCGGGTCCGCGCCGGAGTGCAGGTGGGCGCCGACGAGGGGCAGGTGCTCGCCAAAGTCCGCCATGAAGCCCGCGACGGCCGTCGCGTTCGGCGGCGGCGGCGGCAAGGGGCTCGCCGGGTCGCACGCGTCCCGGCGGCCCAGCACCTGGCAGGCGAGGATGCCGCGGAACCAGGCCGCCGCGGCCGGGTTCGTGAAGTCGACCGTCGCCGCGGTCGACAGGACCTCCTCGCGCGCGAGGAGCGGTTTTCCGTCGTCGCCCGCGACGAGGTAGCCGCGGTCGCGCGCGTGGGCGTAGAGCGACGTCCGGTTCGCGCGGCAGGGTTGGCCGTCCACGGCCGCGGTCGTCAGGAACGGCGACGCGTAGGTCAGCACGCGGATCGACGCCGCGGCGAGCTCGTCGACGAGGCCGCGCCAGTCCGGGTAGAGGCAGCCGTCGGGCTGCCAGTCGAAGAGCACGCGGCCGCCCCCGTTGTCCGCGCTTTGGCCGCTCCAGTCCTGGAGCCACACCGCCGCGACGGCCACGCCCGCGCCGCGGAGCGCGGCGACGTTCCTCCGGACCGCGGCCGAGCCGCCCATCATGCCCGCGACGAGCCCGCCCGTCGCCCAGGCGGGCACGTCCGGGGCGTCCCCGCCGGCCATGGCCCGCGCCTCGCGCTGGAGCGCCGCCCAGGTCGCGCGCTCGGGCGTCGCGACCGCGAGCGCCGCGGGCCGGAACGGGGTGTCGCCGTCGCCGCACGCGCCGAGCGCGGCGACGGCCGTCGCGGTCGCCGTCGACTCGACGCGGAGCGCGCGCGTGTCGTTGAGCAGGAAGGCGGACCCCCGCGACGACAGCCAGAGCGGCACCGCGCTGTAGGTCGTGAGCGGGCTCCCGGCCGCGCCCGCCGCGCCGGCGCCGACGAGCGCCGAGATGGGCTCGTCGCCGCGGCCGATGCCGTTCTCCTGGGACACGACGTCGAAGGAGCTGTTCTTGAGGTCGAGCTTGGACGGCTGGTTCCCGAAGCCGACGAGCATCTCGTCCGGCGCCGAGGCCGTCGTCAGCGCGAGGCGGCCGACGACGGCCCGCGACGGCGCGGCCGCGGCCGACGGCGCGAGCGACGCGACGGCGCTGAGGCGGCCCGCGGCGTCCACGCTCAGCGCGACGGCGCCGCCGAGGCAGGAGGACGGCGCGGCGGCGGCGTCCCAGTAGTCGACGCTCGCGCACGAGACGACCTCGCAGTGCGCGCTCCGGCGCGACTCGCAGAACGCGCCGGAGGCCTCGGCGCCCGCCGCCGTGGTGCGGAGCGTGAGGTTACCGAGCGGCGCGTCGAGGTCGGCGGTGAATTTTGCTGCGGTGAAGCCGATGGGGTTAGGGAGCGTCGTGGGTCCGCCGCCGGAGAGGTAGCCCTACAAGCAACCATTGTTTCTATTTTTTTGTTGTTATTGGCTTTACCACGGAGAACGTCACGGCGAGCGCCTCGAGGCCGGGCACGCCGCGGCGCCGCGCGGTGATGGTGTCGCCGTCGAGGGAGACGCGCCAGCCCTGGCCGAGGTCCAGAGCCGAGGCGGCGGCCGCGACGACGACGACGACGAGGGGCAGCCTCATCGCTTCGCAACTTGACGGCAACTTGAGGTTATCGTGTGAGCCTCATT
>NW_008705592.1:84704-89264 GCF_000186865.1 Aureococcus anophagefferens
TTTGCTGTCTGATGCCTCAGCGCACCGCGGTGGAGCAGCGTAAACTGGACCGGAAGGCGGCGAAGCGCGAGGAGGAGAACTTGGAGTGCGAGACGCGCAAGAAACGTTACGACGATTTCAAGAACTCCGACGCGGCGCCCGGGCCGCACCGCGACAAGAAACTCAAGAAGCTCTACGACGACTGGTACGACTACTACGCGGCGACCACGAACGGCAAGCGGCAGATCAAGCGCGAGGAGCAGAACTCGCTGAGCAACAACCTCCACAAGAAGCTCGAGGCCGCGCGCGCCGACGACACGCTCCGGGAGACGACGAAGAAGCGGAAGGTCGACGACCTCGCGGCGCAGGCGGCCGCCGCGAAGGAGAAGACGCAGGCCGCGATCACGAAGGCCCGCAACGACGCCAAGCGCCAGAAAGTCATCGACCTCCGCGAGGACGCGCGCGCGGTCGCCGCCGACGCGAGTTTGGCGCCGTCGACGCGGAAGCGGAAGCTCTCCACGCTCGCGAAGCAGGTGGCCGCCGCGGAGGAGGACACGCACGAGGCGCAGATGGGGCGCCAGCGCCGCGCCGCCTACGCGACGCTCGCCGACGACCGCGCGACGCTCCTCGAGGCCCACGGCGGCGAGGCCTACGCGTCCACGGCCGCGGCCAAGGCGGGCCTCGACGAGGTCGTCGAGGAGGGCAAGCGGCTGCTCGACGCGTGGTGCGAGGAGAACCCGCGCGTCGCCTTCGCCGTCGCCGTCACGGACCTCGGCAACGAGGCCGCCGAGGCGACGCTCATCGGCGAGCGCGCGACGACGAAGCGCTACGTCGGCACCGCCGACGACGTGCCCCTCGTGGCCATCCCGCTCGTCACGTCGGACAAGGCCTGGGAGGCGTCCGCGCTGGAGGCGCGCCTCATCTGGTACGCGGTGCGCAAGTACGGCGACCGCATCCTCAACACGTACCTCGGCGCGGGCTTGTTCTCACAGGACAAGGCCGTGGGATCCATCTTCCTCGCGGCGATGCCGACGGCGAAGCCGCTGGCGGTGCGCAGCCCGATCCGCGCGCCCGCGAAGGAGCCGGGGCTGCCGCCGTCGAAGACGCCGCGCGGCCCGCGGCCGGCCTACGACGCCGCCGCGGACCGCACGGTCGTCCTCGTGCGCGACCCGGGCGAGTACCACGTGCTGCGCACGTACGACGGCTTCCTCACGACGGCGTGGTGGATCAACGCGGACACGGGCGTGTCGCACTCCATGGACGAGCCGCACGTGACGCGCGTCAAGGCGCGCATCGCGCTGGACAAGGCCAAGGACGCCAAGATGAACCAGAAGCACCGCCGGCCCTGGACGCTCGCGCCGCCGGGCACGCCGTGCCCCTGGCCGCTCCAGGTCGCCGAGCCCGCGGCCAAGCGCCGGCGCGTCCCGCTGCCGCGCGCCGCGAAGCGCGACGACGTCAAGTACGTCTGAGCGCGCCGACGCCATCGCCGAGGCCGTCGTCGAACCGCAGCCGCTGCCTCTTAAACATCGGATCGTCAGATATGGACCACGAGTACCGCGTCTAGAATACCTCGACAATGCATTGAACATTTAATAAACGGTTCAACTACATGAGGGTTTTAAACCTTACTCGAGGAGTTTTACCTTTAGACGTTCCCAGTCACGATGGATGGCTTCTAACTCCAGTCCCACAATGCATGGTGTCTAAGGCATGGCTTCGAGGTGGGCCCTGCGCTGGCTGGCGCTCGTGTCGGTCTTCGTCGCCGTGCAGCTGCGCATGCTGCTGTCGCAGCGCGCGCCCGGCGCCCGCGCGGCGCCGCGCGTCGGCGCGCCGGCGCGCAACGGCACGGCGCGGCGCTGCGCCGTCGCGGCCGTGGCGCCGTCGCGGCGGCCCCTGGAGCGCGAGCTGCACGCGGCCTGGGTCGAGGCCGCGGCGCGGGCCCTCGAGGCCTTCGCCTTCGACGAGCCGCCCCTTCCCGTCGTCTTCCACGACTCCGCGTTCTCGGCCGACGAGCGGCGCGCGGTCGCGGCCGCGCTCGGCGGTCGAAACGACCTTCGACGACATCGGCCCGTGGCCCCTGGCGAGCGCCGCGGACGCGGCGCGCTTCTGGGCCCTGCGGGCCTGGCCGCGGCTCGCCGAGCTGGGGTGCCGCGCCGCGCTTCGCGTCGACGCGGACCTGCTCTTCCTCCCGGGCGCGGCGCCGGACCCCTTCCGCCGCCTCGGCGCCGGGGGCTACGTCGCGGACGCGGGCGGCGACGCGCCGGCGCCGGAGCCGCGGGGCGCCGCGCGCGTCCGCGGCGCGGCCGCGGCGCGCCTCGGCGGCGCGCGCGCGGCGGCCGCGCGCGCGGCGTCTCCCGTCTACGCCGCGTTCGCGAGCGCCGTCGACTTCTGGGTCCGGCCCGACGTGGCCGCCTTCCTCGCGGCGCTGGCGGAGGACGCGGGCGACGTGGCCGGCTGGCGGCTGCTCGAGGGCGTCGCGCTCGCGGCGTTCGGCGGCGCCGTCGGCGGCGGCCTCGGCGGCGCGCCGCGCGTGTCCTTCGCCGCGCCGCCGCGCCTCCTCGGCGTCGGCGGCGCGCCGGCGGCCCTCGGCGGCGCGGCCGCGCGCGGCGCGCTCGACCGCTGGCCCGACGACGCCGGCCGGCGGCGCCGCGCGGGCGCCGCGCACGCGGCCGCGTGGGCGCGCGACCTCCGCGACCTCGGCGCGGACCCGGACGCGCTCGCGGCGAAGCGGTCGCGGCCGCCGGGCCTCGCCTCGAGCGACGCGCTCCTCGCGCTCGCGGAGGCCGTCGGCGTCGCGTGCGGCGGCTCGGCCGCGGTCCGGAGCCACGCGGTCCTCGTGCCGCGGGCCTGCTGCTGCCCGCTCGCGACGCGGCGGCGCGACGCCTTCGACCGCGACCTCCTGAAGCGGGCCTACCGCCTCGGCGCGCTCGCCGGCGACCCGAACCCGGACGCGCGCGACGTCGCGAGGAACAAGCTCCCGGCCTACCTCCACTACTGGTACGGGCTCTAGCTCCCTTTTATTTGCGGGGGGTGTGGCGCTTCGTCGCTCGCCGAGGTTGGATTCGACAGCGCGGCGGCCGCCGGGAGCACGCGCGCGCGAGGACGATGTCCAGCGAGAGGCTGCGAAGGAATCAGGCCTTGGCATTGAGATCGATGCCTTTGAAATTCGGATTCCAAGTGTTGTGAGAGTTTGCTGTGACATGCAATATTTTTGACATCACGTGTGGGCTCAGTCGCGCCGCGTGGGCATAGGAATAGGTTCCGCGAGGGCCCCCGAAGTGGACGCATCGGTAAATCAGTGTAAAGGTTGCCTCCGTCCACAGATCGCGACTGACCGATTCGAGCGTGAGCAGGGCATCAAACGCTTTGAGAATAGTGGGCTTCAGACCACTGTGGATTTTATCATCTACAAACCATGCCTTCATATGTTCAGTATACAATGAAGATTTGGAATTCAGTTTTTGGAATTCCTTCATTCCCAAATCCATTTCCTTGCGCATCTGCTCGACAATCTTTGGGCACTCCATGAAGACGATTAAATCATACACCTTATGCACCACATCGAAGACGTCGTAAGTGAAAGAATACTTCACGCGCGGCAGCGCGTTCGCGTACATCACGCGGAGCAGAATCTCGAGAGAGTCCATCGAAGAAACGGTTATCGGGATAGGCTCGTTCAAATCTGGGCAGGAACGAACCAGGCTCGAGTAGGTAGCGACGATGTATCGATTGACAGCCACAGAACCAGATCCGTCCGACATTTCGAGTATCAAGTCCTGCTCGAACTCGAGAAAGTCCTCCCACGGCTTCATCGTCGTCGACGCGACGGCCCCGTTGCTCTCCGTCATCATCACGTGATTCAGCAGGCGCCTCGTCGACGCGCCGTGAGCGTCCAATATCGCGGCGCGAGAATTGGTCAAAAATTTCGCTCGCTCTTTTGGCACAACCAAATTCGCCCGGGAAGGCCTCACAGGGGCGCTTATCCGGGAAGGCCTCCGGGAGCTCCCGGGGTAAAACCCACTCACTCGCACACCTGCGCCTCGGGACCGAGCATTCCCCCGTTTAGACGCGATAGACGTAGTCCCCGAGGACGAGGATGTGGGAGTGATGGATGGCGACGGGCGGGAACTTGTTGAGGTAGGCGCGGTGGTCCGCGACGCCGCGGGAGCCGGCCGCGGCGGTCTCCGGCGACGAGAGGAGCACGTCCCGCCCGGCGACGGCGGCCTGCGGCTTCTGCGGCGGCTTGAGCCGGACCTCCTCGTAGGCGTGGGCCATCTCGCCGACGCCGCGCTGGAACTTGGGCGCGACGCGGTCGCGCGCGCCCGCGCGCGCGGACGCGGGCCGGGGCCGCGCCGTCGCCGGCACGGGGGGCTTGCGCCGCGCAAAGGGCGCGCGCGGCGCGCCGGCGGGCGGCGCGGGCGACGCGAGGCGCGGCGCCGCGGACCGCGGCCGCCGCGGCGCGCCGCCGCCGCCGTAGCCCCAGCGTGGCTGCACGAAGATGTCGACGACCCGGCGGGGCTTCGACCGCGGCGCCGACGCGGGCCGCGGGCCGGGGGGCGCGCCGGCGCCGCCGAGGACGAA